>NC_056743.1:1551547676-1551847676 GCF_019279795.1 Protopterus annectens
TTCTGGGTGGTGGCTCGAAAGGCTTGGTCAGCTCCGGACACAGCGGAACCAACTCCGAGGAGACCAAATAAGTTCATTACAGCCCCCCAGGATAAGCAGTTTCTTTCTAAGGGTGTGCCCGTTGATGCCATGGTGGTAGCAGCCACCACCAAAAAAGAGATGGCAGAGACCTCTTCATTTGTTCATCCTCCTAACAAGGCGTCTAGGACGATGGACAGATACCGAAAGCGAATGTTTGCTTCAGCAACCTTCTCCATGAGGTCCTTGAACTACTTATGTCACTTTACTTGTCTTCAGAGGGATCTCCTAAAAGAGCTAGGAGATACCCTTCAAGATCCTACAGCTGAGGGAGTTCACGCCAAAGTAACTTCCCAGCTAGCGACTCTTAATTCCGTAGTCAACTCCTCCATGAGGCTCATTTCCTATGCTGCCAATGGAGCGAGTAGAGCCGCGAGCACTGCTGTGGCCCTCAGGAGGCATGCTTGGATACGGCTGTGTAATTTTGCGGAACCCTTTCAAGTGTCCTTCACCAACATCCCCTTTGATGGCTCCTTTCTCTTTGGGCCACAGGTGAAAGACACTTTGACTAGGTGTGAGCAAGAAGGCAAGACTCTCTCTGCTGTGGGAGTCCATTTTTCCACTCCCTCAAGACCCTTCCCCAAGGGTCAGAAGAGTGGGAAGATGTGGTTCTGTAAATCTCAGGAAGCCTTGCCTGACACACATAGTGTTTTTTCCTCCAGAGGCAGAGGGGGAAACAACAATAATAGACGCTGCCCTCGTGGCAGAGGGGGTCCGCAGAACCAGGGCAACAGAGAATCCCTCTCTGACAAGCCCTTCCAGCATCCTTGAAGGGTTGCCCGGCTGCTCACCTCTGGAGGCAGTCGGGGGAAGACTTGCGCTGTACCCAAAAGCCTGGAAATATTTAACAACAGACAGATGGGTACTGTCCATTATATCTGGAGGTTACAAAATTCCCTTCCATCAAACCCCCTTACAGTCAAAGAAGGCCCTTCCAGATGTTCCACCCAATCTGAGGGAGCAAGCAGTTATAGAAGTTTCAAAACTGCTAAGAAAAAGAGCCATCCAAGAGGTCCTCGCAGACCAGCTCAGATCAGAATTTACTCAAGGTTCTTTTTAGTACCAAAAAGGACAGGAGACCGGAGACCCATTCTGGATCTCAGCAGATTAAACAGATGTATACAAAGAACAAAGTTTCAGATGATCACGCTACAGTCCATTCTACCCTTTCTGGGTCAGGACAATTGGATGTGCTCAATAGATCTTCAGGATGCGTACTACCATATCAAGATGGACAGATGTTCCAGGAGATTTCTTCGCTTTCGGGTGGGGGCCAGTCATTACCAGTTCAGAGCTCTGCCCTTTGGTCTCACCACAGCCCCCAGGGTGTTCATCAAATGTATGGCAGTGGTCACGGCTCACCTGTGACATCAAGGATTCCAGGTGTTTCCATATCTAGACGACTGGCTCCTCACTGCTACCACCAGGCATCAATTCTTACAAGCACGGGATTACACAGTCACTTTTTGCACCCAGCTAGGTATTACCATAAATTTCGAAAAATCTGCTTTGTTGCCCTCTCAGTCTATCACTTACATAGGAGCAGAATTAAACACAAAGGAAATGTTCGCAAGGTTACCACTGGAAAGAGTTTCCACTATTCGTCAACAAGTGCAAGTTCTATTGCAGAGCAAGAAGATACAAGTCAAATATGTCCTTCAAACTCTAGGCTCCATGGCAGCTGCCATCCTCCTTCTTCCATTGGTGGGCTGCCATATGAGGATTCTTCAGTGGCTTCTTTTCACACAGTGGTCTTTCCAAGAGCTACCCATGTCTCACATGATCATAATTACTGAAGCATGCAAAAGGCACCTTTCTTGGTGGATGGTATCCCCACTAGTGACTCAGGGCAGACCCTTCATTCAGCCCCCTCCGGTAGCCACAGTGACCACAGACGCCTCCCTGATAGGGTGGGGGGGGGGGCATTATCTGTGCAGGACAGTCCAAGGCACTTGGCAACCTCACGAGTACCATCTGCACGTAAATGTCCTAGAGATGAGAGCCGTGCTCCTAGCATTGCAAGCCCTTCAAGACTCTCTTCCATCCGGGACCATTGCAATCCAAACAGACAATATGTCAGTAGTGTGGTACATCAACAAACAGGGTGGGACCAAATTTTACCCCTTGTGTCGAGAAGCACTCAGACTGTGGCAGTGGGCGATTTCCTCCCAACGTTTTCTAATTGCTAGGCACATCCCTGAGAGATCCAACGTCATAGCGGACAGGCTCAGCAGAGCTATCCTCATGCCTCACGAGTGGTCTCTGAATCAGGAAGTTGCGGACCTGATCTTCTGCAAATGGGGACAGCCTTGCTGTGATCTTTTTGCCACCATATTCAACAGCAAATGCAGCAACTACTTCTCCCTCCTTCCGCTTCCAGGTCACCTACCCAGGGACGCTCTAGTCCACGATTGGCCTCAGGGACTCTTGTATGCATTTCCTCCCTTTCTCCCTAAACCAAGACTCATACAGAAAGCAAAGTCGTTGGGTTGCAAAATGATCCTCATTGCCCCCCACTGGCCTCGACAGATTTGGTTTCCGTTCCTACACCTCTATCTTCTCGATCAGCCCTGGACTCTGGACCCGATTCCAGATCTACTGGTTCATCAGTCAGGTGGGTTGCATCAGTCCCTTCAGACTCTTCAGCTCACAGCTTGGTTGCTCCACTTCCAACCCTAGCCAGGCTCCCTAGCATTTCCCCAACAGTCCGTGAGATTATCGATATTAAGTTGTCAATCTCGCCTTCATTCTTGCTGGATGGGTTCGGAGCCGATCCTCGGCTCTGACTCGGCCACTTACTAAGCTCGAGAGCTAATTTTACCAGCTCGAGGCAACCCTATATCCCATGATGCAAGGCGGAGACTACCCAGATCTCGTTTGCCGCTTCGCTTACGAGGTGCCTTTTTTACCAGCTCTAGGTAAGTTTTCTTCAAATTAAGACTTTTAGTCTCATCCCTTTTAAATTTAATTACCTTAGTTGTTTTGTGAACCTTAACGTTTAATTTAACCCTATTCCCGTTAGTGTCCCCTTTTTTTCGGGTTATTTATCCCTTTCCCTAGGTTAGGCCTTAAACCTTCCCCTTTCCTAATTTTTCCTGTCAGGGATTCTGTGTGTGTTTGAGTGTGTTGTATCCCTGTTTAGATTTAGATTATTGGATTGGGTGTTATTTGTGTGTGTGTCTGTGTTTCCTTGTTACTTGTGTTTCCTCGACACAGCTATGTTGAAGGACACAAAGGTCTCAGGCTTCAAGAAGTGTGACTCGTGCTGTCAGAAGATGTCTTTGACAGACGGTCACACTTCTTGTGTTTACTGCCTGGGACCTCTGCACCTGCAGGACTCTTGTGCTATCTGTCATGCCTTCAGCCCAAGAGTCCTGCAGGAGCACAGAAATAAATTAATATTGAGGGGCTTATTAAAGCCTGAGAGCTCCCCGACTAAGTCGGCTCCGGGGAAGCCCTAGAAACCAGTTAAGCCTTCGGCTTCAAGTCCCAAGCCATCGGCTACTGGTTCTTCTTCTGCAGTGTCGAGATCGGCTCCGGCCGGAGTCGATCCTTCTCTTTTAGAAGTCACAGTATCGGCTCCATCTGGCGCCGATACTGCCAGATCTGGGCACTCAGTGTCAGCTCCGGCTGGAGCCGACGTATCCTCGGCTCCTTCGGCTCCGCCTACCTCTAAAAAGAGATCACGATCCCCCTCATTGGAATCGATACGTTCGGGTCCGAGATCACCCCTGCTCTCGGAGCGGAGCCATCGGAGCCATTCTTCTCGGTCATCCAGGCTGTCTGATCACGACCTCGAGAGAGTGGTGAGTAGACTATTAAAGTCTCAGGCATTGGCCCAAATGCTCCATAGCCCGTCTCAACAGACGGTAGCTATCACACATCCACCTAACATTCCTCCTTCGACTCTCTTACAGAGCTCGGAGCCGGAGCTCCTCGGAGCCGTGACTGTTGTAACTTCGGAGCCGATACCACCCCCCCTTTCAGCTCCGTCGTCCTCCGCTCCGATTTCCTCTTTGACGCCTTCATTGGAGGGATCCGGGCGTCTGGTCTCTCTCGTCGGCTCCGAGGGGGCGAGTGACATCGGACCCTTGTCCGACCCCGTTCTCCCTCTCGGGCTTCAAGCAGTGAGCTCAGCCCGACATCTGCCTCGGAGCCTTCCCTCTCGGTGAGGCCTGGAGTTCCTATCTCTTCGGAGCGGGAACCTTCTGGCCTCTCTGACGGGGAGCCTTCGAGGTGATGAGGAGTGTACTAGCCCCTGGGCGTAGTCAACGGTCAGTTTCATCAGCTCCTCCCACTACAGTGCTTGCTGACATCTCTTCCCACTCTCTTGCTCCCGGACCCAGAGATCCAACGCCTCAGGTTTCCCCATTGGGAATATCTTCCTCTTCCGAGGCTTCTCCAGATCCGTCAGGTGAACCTCCACGTAAGAGGACATGTAAGAGGAAACATCTAGACTCCCCCGAGTCTATTACATCTGATACTGACTTGGATGAGTCGGAGGGATCCCCAAGGTCCCCCTCTGAGGATGTCTCTTTCTCAGACATCCTTGAACTCCTTAAGCAGAGGGGGAACTGGCCTTCCCTTAATCCTTCTGAGGATGTGTCAGTATACCTGGAGGCGTTCGGATCTCGACCCTCCACCTCCTGGGTGTCTCCGCCTTTCGACCCTCTTATGGACGTGGTGGCTCGGAAGGCGTGGATGGCCCCGGATTCGGTGGAACCTATTCCTCGGAGGCCTTCTAAATTCATTACGGCCCCACCTGATAGGCAATATTTGACAAAAGGTGTCCCGGTTGATGCCATGGTGGTGGCTGCAGCCACCAAAAAGGAACTAGCTGATCCTTCAGTACCTGTCCATCCTCCTAACAAGGATTCTAGGACTATGGACAGGTACGGCAAGTGGATTTTTTCTTCAGCGACCTTTGCCATGCGATCGCTGAACTACTTGTGTCACTTCACCCGCCTTCAAAGAGATCTCCTTAAAGAGTTGGGAGAAGTTTTATAGGATCCGTCAGCTGCTGGGTCTCAGGATAAGATTAGCTCACAGCTAGGAATCCTAAACTCCATTGTTAACTCCTCCATGCGGCTCATTTCTTATGCAGCCGATGGAGCGAGTAGGGCCGCAGGCACAGGAGTGGCTTTAAGGCGTCAATCCTGGATGCGGCTTTGTAATTTTGCAGACCCCTTCAAGGCGTCCTTCACAAACTCTCCTTTTGATGGTTCGACCTTGTTCAGACCTCAAGTGAAAGACACCTTGACTAGATGCGAACAAGATGGCAAGACTCTTTCTGCCGTAGGAGTCCGTTTCTCCACCCCTTCAAGACCTTACCCAAAAGGTCAGAAGGGAGGGAAAATGTGGTTCCGCAAATCTCAAGGAGTCACGCCTGATGCACGGGGTCAGTTTACCCCCAGAGGCAGAGGGGGTAACAACAACAGACGCCGCCCTAGGGGCAGAGGGGGTCCGCAGAATCAGGGTAGCAGAGAGCCTCTCTCTGACAAACCCTTCCAGCATCCCTGAGATGTTGCCCGATTGTCCACCTTCGGAGGCAGTCGGGGGAAGATTATCGCTGTACCCAATAGCCTGGCTTTCCCTTTCTCAAGACAAATGGGTACAGTCGATTATATCCGAGGGTTACAAAATTCCCTTTATTCAAACCCCAATTCAGCAAAAGGGAACCCTTCCAGACGTTCCACCCGGTCTAAGGGAACTAGCATTACCAGAGATATCAAAACTGCTAGCAAAAAGAGCCATCCAGCCAGTCCCAGCAGACCAAATAGGATCCGGAATCTACTCAAGGTTCTTTTTAGTACCAAAAAAGACAGGGGACTGGAGACCAATATTAGATCTCAGCAAACTAAACAAGTTTGTAAAGAAAGCAAGATTCCGGATGGTCACGCTTCAGTTCATTCTACCCTTTCTGGGCAAGGACAATTGGATGTGCTCGGTAGATCTTCAGGATGCGTACTATCACATAAAAATTCACAGGCGCTCCAGAAGGTTTCTTCGCTTTCGGCTGGGGACCAGTCACTTCCAATTCAGGGCCCTGCCTTTTGGACTCACTACAGCCCCCAGAGTGTTCACCAAATGTATGGCAGCGGTTACGGCTCACCTGAGACGTCAAGGATTCCAGGTGTTTCCATATCTAGACGACTGGCTCCTCACTGCCACCACCAGGCATCAACTTCTCCAAGCCAGAGATTACACCATTCACATTTGCAGAGGGCTAGGGATTTCTATAAATTTCAAAAAATCTGCCTTGTCGCCTTGTCAATCTATTACTTTTATAGGCGCAAAATTGGACACCGTACAACTTTCAGCAAAGTTAACAGACCAAAGGATCTTGGACATTCAAAATCACGTCCAGGTGATTCTTCTCAGCAACAAAATTCAGGCCAGATTTGCTCTGAAAGTATTGGGTCTTATGGTGGCCGCCATAACACTTCTTCCTTTTGCCCGCTTTTACATGCGTCTTCTACAATGGATGCTGTTCGCCCAATGGTCCTTTCAACAACTTCCCATGCGTCACAGGATCATAATAACTCCAACTTGCAAAAGGCATCTGACCTGGTAGATATCGTCCCCTCAAGTCCATCAGGGCAGACCCTTTGTTCCTCCTGCCCCGGTCGCCATGGTTACATCGGATGCCTCCCTGATCGGGTGGGGGGTGGGGCATTATCAGAGCAGGATGGTCCATGGCACTTGGCAACCTTTCGAATACCACCTGCACATAAATGTCCTAGAGATGAGAGCAGTGCTTTTAACGTTGCAAGCCCTCAACGACTCTCTTCCCCTGGGAACTATTGCAGTCCAAACGGACAATATGTCCGTAGTGTGGTATATCAACAAGCAGGGCGGAACCTATTCCTATCCACTGTGTCGAGAGGCTCTCATACTTTGGCAGTGGGCAATCTCTTCTCAGCGGTTTCTGATAGCAACGCATATCCCCGGGAAATCCAACATCATAGCGGACAGATTGAGCAGAGCTATTCTCATGCCTCACGAGTGGTCTCTCAAACAATCAGTGACGGAAGAGATTTTTCAGGAGTGGGGCCTTCCTTGCTGCGACCTTTTTGCTACACCTCAAAACAGCAAATGCCCAGACTTCTTCTCTCTCTTCCCCCTTCCAGGCCATCCCCCCAGAGACGCTCTAACCCAAGATTGGCCCCGGGGGCTTCTTTATGCCTTTCCCGGCTTTCCGCTGATACCTCAAGTAATTCAGAAAGCAACCGCCATGAGAGCCAAGTTGATTCTCATTGCCCCTTATTGGCCTCGACAGATATGGTTTCCGTTCCAACATCGTTATCTCTTGGTACAGCCATGGCATCTGGACCCGGTTCCAGATCTTCTGACCCACCAGTCGGGGCAGCTGCACCAATCCATACCTTCTCTCAACCTCACTGCTTGGTTGCTCCACTTCCATCCTTAGCCAGGCTTCCTATGATTTCTAATCCCGTCCGGGATATCATAGTAGCTTCCCTTAAATCTTCCACCAGAAGGATTTACACTAGTAAATGGCAACGTTTCTCCTTCTGTGCAAAAGCTAGGAATATAGACCCCTATACTGCTCCGATTCATTCGGTCTTGGACTTCCTAGCCGAGATTTTTCATTCAGGATCTTCTTCCTCCACAGTAAAAGTTCAGCTGGCAGCCATTTCGAATTTTCATATAGGCTTTTTGGACCACAACATTATGTCACATAAACTTTGCAAGGCATTCTTTAGAGGTATCTTTTTACTTAAACCTCTGATTAGAGACCCCCCACCACAGTGGGATCTAAATTTAATTTTAACATCCTTGATTCTTCCCCCTTTCGAACCTGCGGCTGCCTGTTCATTGAAATTTCTTTCTTGGAAGACACTCTTTCTAGTCGCCATTACTTCTGCCAGGAGAGTATCTGAGCTTCATGCTCTCTGCATTCGTCCTCCCTACTTAATCTTCCACAAAGACAGAGTATCTCTAAGGACTAATCCGTCTTTCTTACCCAAAGTGGCATCGCAGACTAACTTAAATCAATCCATTGATCTTCCAGTTTTTTCCCAAATTATTCTCATAGAGCGGAACATAAACTACATTATCTTGATGTTCACCGCCAACTCAGATATTATCTGGACAAAACTAAACATTTTAGGAAATCTGATCAACTGTTTCTATCCTATGCAGAGAACAGGAAAGGCCTTCCAGTCTCCAAGGTGACTTTATCTAGATGGCTGTCTTCTGTGATTACTTACATTTATCAGCTCAGAGGCAAAGAGTTGATTTCTAGACCAAAAGCCCATTCTACCAGAGCTCTAGCTACATCTACAGCCTTTCAGGCTAGACTTCCAATAGACACTATTTGCGCAGCAGCCACATGGGCCTCTCCTCATACCTTTGTTTCACATTACATATTAGACTTGGCCTCCAGAGACAGAGCGAATTTTGGTTCCACTGTTCTCAAGAGTCTGTTCCATTGAGCCACCCAGGATAGAGGTGCTAGGGACGCAGTCCCATCCAGCAAGAATGAAGGCGAGATTGACAACTTAACATTAAGAAGTTATGTACCTACCATAACATTCCATGTTAGTTGTCTTCTCTCGCCTTCTTTCTTGCGTCCCGCCCTCCATCCCCCTAGCCTGGTCAGACCGAGAAGATTATGCCTCTTCTCTTAAGAGGTTTTATCCTTTTTTCTAGCTAATCAGCTTCTAGTGTCACTAGATTAGGTTGATCCCTTTCAGAGGATTATGATTATTATGATTGTCATTTTTAGTATTATTGCTTTTTCTTCCTCCTCTCCAGTTGGAAGAATATATTGCATAATTTTCTTAACTACCAAACGAGATCTGGTTAGTCTCCGCCTTGCATCATGGGATATACGGTTGCCTCGAGCTGGTAAAATTAGCTCTCGAGCTTAGTAAGTGGCCGAGTCGGAGCCGAGGATCGGCTCCGAACCCATCCAGCAAGAAAAAAGGCGAGAGAAGACAACTAACATGGAACGTTATGGTAGGTACATAACTTTTTATTTTCTCACATAAGTCCACCACCAGGACTATTTATGCTAGCAAATGGAAACGTTTTTCTTACTGGGCTGAGTCTAGGAATGTGGATCCCTTCTCAGCCCCAGTTCATGAGATCCTAGAGTTCCTAGCACAACTGTTTCACTCTGGAACCGCTTCAGCTACCATTAGGGTGCAATTAGCAGCCATTTCTAATTTTCACATCGGGTTACAGAATTCAAGCATCATGTCTCACAAGCTCTGTAAAGCCTTTTTGAGAGGGACATCTCTTCTTAGACCTACAGTGAGAGACCCCCCTCCTCCCTGGGACCTTAATCTAGTCCTAACGTCCTTAATTTTGCCTCCTTTTGAATCAGCGGCATCATGCTCCATCAAATTTCTCTCTTGGAAAACACTCTTTCTGGTTGCTATTACTTCAGCCAGACGAGTCTCAGAACTACAGGCACTATGTGTCCGTCCCCCTTATCTGGTTTTTTATAGGGATAGAGTTTCTCTGAGGACAAATCCTTCGTTTCTTCCCAAAGTCTGCTCTGAACATAATTTAAATCAGTCTATAGATCTCCCCGTTTTCTTCCCCAATCATAGCAACAAGGCAGAGTACAAACTTCACCAATTGGACGTGCACAGGCAATTGCATTTTTTACTTTCATAGAACTAAAGAAATAAGAAAATCAGGCCAATTGTTTCTGTCTTATGCCTTAAACGAACAAGGTCTCCCAGTTTCCAAGGTTACTTTATCTAGATGGCTATCCCATACTCCTTCATTTATTTATCAGTTACGGGATAAGGAATTACCATCTAAACCGAAAAATCATTCTACTAGGGCATTAGCCACCTCTGTAGCTTTCCAGTCATATGTGCAGCTGCTACGTGGGCAAATCCTCATACCTTTATTTATCATTACAAAATGGATATGGTCTCCCGGAGCAGAGCTGATTTTGATTCCACTGTTCTGAAGAGTCTGTTCCACTGAGCCACCCAGGATTTTAGGTGCTAGGGACGCTGTCCCAACCAGCAAGAAGGAAGGCAAGATAGACAACTTAACATAAAGAAGTTATGTACCTACCATAACGTTCCATGTTAGTTGTCTTCATCTCGCCTTCTTTCTTGCTTCCCGCCCTCCGTCCCCCTGTCCTAGTGGATCGAGAGGAGTCCCTTTTCACTGGCTGAGTATTCTTTGTTTCCCTCTATTGATTTAGAGGATATGGGAGGTATAAGTCAACCAGTTCTTTTGACTGGTTTATTCTCTTGTTATGTCTGGAGTTAGCTATTTCAAACGAGATCTGGGTAGCTATCCCTAGGCATTATGGGATAAGGGGTAGCCTCGAGCCAGTAAACGATCTCAAGCTATCGAAGATGGACGAGTCGGAGCCGATCCCAACCAGCAAGAAAGAAGGCGAGATGAAGACAACTAACATGGAACGTTATGGTAGGTACATAACTTCTTTTTTTAGTGCAAATGTATTCCACAGACTCACAGGAAATATTATGATTTATTACAATTGGATTTTACAGAACCCACCCCAGCTTCTCGTCTTTTTTCAGTATTGGAGGACGTTTTGTTACAGCCTGTAACTTGCTTGACAGACAGCCTGCTGCCCTTCAAAAATGACAGATTGTATAAACTTCCATTTGATGTTGGAAATCTTTATTCATTCCTTACTGTTATGAATTCAGTTCTGTCCTCGGAACTGACATGACCATTACCAAGCTCGCGCCATCCAAAAACTCTCAGCTAAGACCTACCCACAGTACCCCTCTGAAAGACTCTCCAGATCTAGTTTGCCACTTTCCTTGTCAGACGTGCCAAGTCTTCTCTCAGCTAAGTGTTAGCTTTTTGTGTTTTTTCTCGACTCTAGTGTGTAGTAAGACAGTTTTTTTCTTGTCGTCTAAAGTTATTTCCTATCTCTACTTTGTTCTTTCCTGACTAAGCCTTACCCACTACCTTTGGTAGTTCTTTCATACCGTCGTTGGTACTGCTCCCTCTCTCCCTGCCTTAGTAGGCCCTTCTCTTACCTTTGTTATTTCTTAGTACCATTGTTGGTACTCTTTCCTCTTATCTGTAAAAAAAAAAAAAAGTGATTCCTTTCATCTTGTTGTTAGTATATAGTTTGTTGTGTGGTTATACTGTGTATTATGGCGGATAAGGCCAAGCTTGGTTTCAAACAATGTGATAAGTGTGGGTGTAAGTTGCCCAATTCTGATGGTCACGCCTGGTGTGTTTACTGTTTGGGCGTTGACCACCCTAATGTTTCTTGCGACATTTGTTCTAGCTTCAGCAACCGTATGTTGGCTGAATGCAAGAACAAACTTATCCTTAAGGGTATGCTAAAATCACCCTTTGCGGAGGCTCTTTCTGGGACGGAGGTCTCACCACCTCCTAAGCATAAGACATAAAGAGAAACTGAGTCTTTCGATTCCGACACCAGGCTTCTCCCGCACTGTTGGCGCAGACAACTTTTGGTACCAGGGTCCTTGTCTTTTCCCTTGGTGCCGCCTTTGATTTTGACTCAGTCTCCTTACACTGTGCCGACCTCAGCACCATCTCCTGCGGTGCCAACTTTGTTTGTGACACAGGCCCCAACTGCTGTACCTGCATCAACACCTTCCCCGGCCACGGTGCCGATGTCTTACACGACTCCTCTGGTAATGACTCTTTCAGTTCCGAAGATCGAGCACCTTCCAAGAACTAGGTATTTTCTTTCTTATGACCCCTTTTTGGACAGCAATTTAGTCCCTTTCTTGAGAGACCAGACTCCACATCGGCAGCATTTTTCAGATCCACCAGGAGTCTTTCTGAACAGGATGTAGTGAGGGTTGTGGACCAGCTTCTGGCAGCTGTAGGATTAACCACCCAGACCAGGTCTTCCCTCCCCCTAGGAGCGGAAGCTTTCATGGCGTATTCTCCTGTCTAGCCTCCTCCGACCTCTACCCGGGTTTCAGAGACTTCGGTACCGATGGCCATCCCGGTTCATACTGTCTCGGCGACAACAGCAGGGGCTTCCCTGTCGGCACCGATTACTCTTGGCGCTATGGCTCCTTTGGAACTGGGGCACTCTCGGAGCAGTGATTGGGCTCCATGGCATGTAGTTCGGTGCCGATTTTTACTGTGGCGCCTTCTACGGCCACAGCTCTCCCAGCAGCTGCCGGTCCTCTCGGAGCTCCTCACCTGGAGACGGGCTTCTCAGGGCGGGGTGTGACCCTGGTTCCAAGGTCGTCCTTCTTGGTTCTGGGCTCCCATCCCTCCTCAGGTGGGCCTACTTTCCAGGTGATGGAGAGGGTCCTTGCTTCAACAGACTCACAGTTGACACCATTGGCATCGGAACCAGAGCCCCCCTCTTGCTTGCAACTGTCTCACCCCCCTACACTGGAACCTTGAGCATGGGAGTCGCAAGACTTGCCCTCCAAGGAAACCCTCCAGAGTCCTTCTCAGAAGATCTCACTGGGGAGCCACCCCAGAAGAAACTTTGCAAGAGGAAGCCTCTTGATTCTGCTGAGGAATCCATCACTAAAGACACTGATTGCAATGAGGGAAAAGGGTCCCCACGGTCTCCCCCGGAAGATGTCTCATTTGGAGACATTCTCGAGATCCTCAAGCAGAGGGGAGACTGGAAGCCCTCTAACCCTTCGGAGGAATCGGTGTTCTTGCAGGCTTTCCATGCTCGGCCATCTACTTCCTAGGTGACCCCACCTGCAGATGAGCTAATTTAACTTATTGTGCAGCATGCCTGGAAGGCCCTGGACAACATAGAACCCTTCCCCCGGAGGCCAGATAAAATTTTGTCCACCCTGGAAGAACAGCCCAATTGGTCCAAACAACTAGTAGTCGATTCCATGGTCATGGCGGCGGCCACCAAGAAGGAACTGGCGGAAGATAGTTCCACTGTTCTTCCCCTGAACAGGGAGTCTCGAGCAATGGACAGACTGGAGAAGCGGACCTATGCTTCAGCGACCTTTTCCATCCGGTCGCTGAATTACCTGGCACACTTTACTCACCTCCAAAGAGACCTAATTTCAGAAATGTCTGCCTCTTTGGTGGAGGTACTGCCTGAGGAGGTACATAATACTGTTGCCTCTCAGCTAGCTACCTTGGAATCAATCTCAAACTCCTCGATGCGCTTGATTTCTCACACTACCGAGAGGGCAGCTCGAGCAGCCGCATCAGGCATCATTATGAGACGACATGCTTGGATGCGTTTGTGTGACTTCGCGGATCCCTTTAAATCTTCCTTTGTCAATGCGCCTGTTGACGAATCTTCCCTTTTTGGTCCCAAAGTAAGAGACACACTTTCACGTAGTGAGAAGGATGGAAAGACCTTGTCTGCTCTGGTCATACGTTTTTCCAACCCCCAGAGGTCCTACTCCAGGAATCAGCGGGGAGGAAAATTGTGGTTCAAGAAGTCCCAAGGATCTTTTTGTGACACTCATGACGAGTAATCCCCCGGGGCAGCGGGGGCAACTCATCTGGAAGATGCCCCTTTCGGTGTAACCAGGGCGCTAGAGATTACTTCTCTGCCAGACCCTTCCATTGCTCCTGAACAGTGGCCCAATTGCTTTCCTCTGGAAGCAGTCGGGGGTCGATTTTCCCTGCACCTACAGGCCTGGCAATTCATAACAATGGATGGGTGGGTGCAGAGGATAATATCCAGAGGCCATCATTTCCCTTTCGACCTCACTCTCAAACCCGTGAAACGAATCCCTGATGTCCCACCTGGTCAGAGGGAGGTCGCAGCCTTAGAAATCAAAAAGCTGCTAAGAAAAAGAGTCATCCAAACAGTCCCACCAGACCAAAGAGGATCCGTCTTTTACTCGAGGTTCTTTTTAGTGCCAAAAAAGACAGGGGACTGGAGACCAATCCTGGATCTCAGTTTACTAAACAAATTCATCAAACCTCAAAAATTCCAGATGGTCACAGTATAGTCCATTCTCCCCTTTCTGAGGAAGGACAACTGGATGTGCTCTATAGACCTCCAGGACGCATATTAACACATAAAGATGGACAAACGCTTCCGGAGTTTTCTCTGCTTCCAGCTGGGAGCCAATCATTATCAGTTCAAGGTACTGCCTTTTGGTCTTTCGACAGCCCCCAGAGTGTTCACCAAATGCATGGCAGTCATAGTAGCTCATCTCTGACTACAAGGATTCCAGGTGTTTCCATATCTAGACGATTGGCTCCTTACCGCCAGGACCAGGAATCTTCTCATTCTCAGTCTCTCTTACACTCAAGGCCTTGCTCTTCACCTAGGTATCACGATCAACATGGACAAATCACACATGTCTCCAACAAGGGCACTGGAATCTTCTCATTCTCAGTCTCTCTTACACTCAAGGCCTTGCTCTTCACCTAGGTATCACGATCAACATGGACAAATCACGCATGTCTCCAACAAGGGCACTGGAATTCATTGGAGCAATCTTCAACACAATGGCCTGTCAAGCTTCCCTCCCTCCTCACAGGCTTTCAAAAATAAGAAATCAGATTCAAGCCCTCCTCCTGCAGACATTTGTACCAGCACGCCTTGTACTACAACTATTGAGCTCTATGGCAGCAACCATTACCTTGGTACCACTGGCGAGGTTGCACATGAGACCATTGCAGTGGCTCCTCTCATCAAAATGGTTGATTTTAGCTCATCCACTCGATCACATGTCACGCCATACAAATCTTTGCAAGAAACAAATGCTTTGGTGGATGAAGCCAGATTCAAATCTTTGGTGTCGACTGTTCTGTCTTCCCCAGCCCAGGGCCACGGTGACCACGGACGCTTCCCTGTTTGGGGGGGGGGGGCATTTCCAGGGAAAGACAGTCTGAGACACCTGGTCCCCTATGGAGGCCAATTTGCACATAAATGTCCTGGAATTGAGGGCAGTTCTCTTAGCGTTGTTAGCGTTCCACACATCCCTTCCTTCCGGGACCATTATAATTCAGTCGGACAACATGTCAGTCATCTGGTACATCAACAGCAAGTTGGAACCAGGTCTTAGCCCCTGTGTCAGGAAGCCATGAGAATTTGGCATTGGGTGATGGCTTCCAACCACTTTCTCATAGCAACGCACATTCCCGGGAGTTCCAGTCTTATTGCGGACAATCTGAGCAGGAACATTTTGATGCTTCACGAGTGGTCTCTCAATCCTATAATAGCGGATCAGATTTTCTGCTGTTGGGGCAGGCCTTGTTGCGACCTGTTTGCTTCTTCCCTAAACAACAAATGCAGAAGCTATTTTACCCTGATCCCCCCTCAGGGGGATTCACCGTGGGATGATCTGGTGCACGATTGGCACCCCGGGTATACTTATGCCTTATCCCTGTTTCCCCTCATCCCTAAATTCCTTCAAAAAGCTCAAAGGTTGAGAAGCAGAGTGATCCTCATTGCCCCTTATTGGCCCCATCAAGTCTGATTCCCTTTCTTATAGCCTCACCTGATTCACAGCCCGTGGATCCTGGATCAATCCCAAGGTCTGCTGTCTCATCCTCAGGGACTGATTCATCCCAATCTCCACAGCCTCAAGCTCACAGCTTGGTTTCTCCACTTCCGATGATTGCTAGGCTACCTGATATTTCATCCCCTGTTCACGAGATTCTTCTGGCTTCGCACAAACCTTCCAGCAGAAAAATGTATTCTAGTAAGTGGACTAGATTCTCTAGATGGGCCAAAGAACATAACATAGATCCCTTTTCCATGCCTTTTCAAAAGATCCTACAATACCTGACTACCCTATTGCACACAGGAACTTCAGCATTGACAATTACAGTGCATTTAGCAGCTATTGCAAATTTTCAAAATGGAATTGATGATTCATCTGTTACGTCACACAGACTGTGCAAAACCTTCATGAAAGGAGTATTACATATTAAACATCCAGTCAAGCCTCCTGTAGAGCCATGGGACTTGAGTTTGGTGCTTCAGTCATTAAAAAGTCCTCCCTTTGAGCCTTCTATCTCCTGTGATATAACATTTTTGTCTTGGAAAACTCTACTTCTAGTAGCCCTTACCTCAGCGAGAAGAGTATCTGAGTTGCAGGCCTTGAGTGTCAAGAGACCTTACTTGATTTTTCATAGGGACAGAGTGTCCCTATGTACTGACCCCTCCTTTTTCCCTAGGTCATTTCTGGGTTTTCCATTAGTCATACTCCAAACCTCTCAGAACCGCACGTACGGCAAGTGCAACGGCTCTATACTCCAAAGCAAAGTCAAAACAAACCAGAGCCAGCACAAAATGTGTGGTTTAGCATAGTTTAATGCATAAAAAACATAGCAACATAGGTGAAGGGACAAAAATACATATCCCAACCCCCAAACAAAACCTGTTTCGGCTTAATAGCCTTCTTCAGTGGAAGACAAAATAGAAAACAAAACCTAGAACCAAAAGGTCCTTCTTATAAAGCCGAAGGCAAGTGCCAGCAAACATTCCTATTGGTTAATTCATAAATATTCATTTAGACCAGGAGGGAAAAGCCCCCCCCCCCAGTTTAATTATCCATTTTTTTCTCCTTAATATTTAAAATGCTGTGCCAACCAACTTTATCCCTACAATTCCCTATAATATGATCAGTAATAATAGTAAATCTGAATACTGAAGTGCTATGTTTACAATTGTGTTTAGAGAGGGCATTGGATTGCTTTTTATGTCTAATATCACTCATGTGCTCCCCTATTCTGAATTTAAAATTTAAAACTTACTGGTTTTCTTTCCTCACCATTCAAATAGAGGGGAGTACCTTCTGCATACCCTCGATGTTCATAGGCAACTTTGTTTCTACTTGGACAAAACTAAATTTTTCAGAAAAACGGATCAATTGTTTGTGGCCTTTGCAGGACCCAGATTGGGTAAGCCTGTTTACAAAATGACTTTTATCTTCTTGGCTCAGAAATGCCATTACTTTCATCTACCATCCGAACAAAGTGTCCTTACCTGCCAAAATAAAGGCTCACTCTACTAGATCAATGGCTGCTTCAGTGGCTTTTCATTCCAGAGTCACTATGGATAATATCTGCACAGCAGCCACTTAGGCAAGACATCATACCTTTATCACTCATAACAAATTGGATTTGGCTTCCAGGGGCCAAGCATCTTTTGGTTCTATGGTGCTCAGGAATGTCCTTCCTTAGGGCCACCCAGGACTCAAGTAGCTGGGGACTCGGTCCTAACAGTAAGGAATGAATAAAGATTTACAACATCAGATAAAGAAGTTATGTCTTACCATAACATTCCATCTGTGTTATAGATATTTATTCATTCATTACTTCCCGCCCTCCTTCCCCCTGCCTGGACTCCTGGTGGACTTTAGGATTTCCTTATTAGTTAAGGTATCTGCTCAGACAGAGCCTCCTACTATCACTATTATTATGTCTGTATTGTAATGGCGGGCAAACTCAATCTGAAGAGACTATGAGAGGGGCATTGTGGGTAGGACTTAGCTGAGAGTTTTTGGGTGGCGCGAGCTTGGTAACGGCTGTGTCAGTTCCGAGGACGGAACTGAAGTCCTAACAGTAATGAATGAATAAGATCTACAACACAGATGAAATGTTATGGTAAGACATAACTTCTTTTTCAATCTTATAAGTATTTATATACTCATCCCATACCTGTTCCAGAAGCAATTGCTGTAGTGAATCCATCTGCTGCTAAACATTTTGTTAATAGCAATCTCTCTCCTCCTGAAAAGGAAGGGGAAAGTTTTGTCAGATTTGGGAAAAATGTGTATTCTTCTGCAACAATTGTTTTAAAAATTCTGAACTGTCAAGCTGATATGTTAAGATTTATGTTTCCTTTTTTGAGAATATAGGGAATATTATGGCATCTGTTTCCTCTTCTAATTTCTGTAATTTGTTTCCTTCTGTGTCTCAAGTGGCCGCTCAGAGATTGGAATGTGCTTATGGTTCTGCTAATGCCACTCCCATGGCTGCGGCCACTGGTACTACTATGGGTCTGTTTGCCTGGTTGAGTTTTCAGAATCTTCCTGAATATTTCAAAAGTGAAAATTTTAACTCTCTGTTGGATTGAAATTTAGTTTGGGGCCATCTGCTACAGAAGTCTTTAAAAATGTGATGAGAAAAGTAAACTGATTCAAGGAATCCTCTTAGAATTCAGTTTGTCAAGTGATTTAATGTTACCCCAACAATCTACATTAAAAAACAAAAAAACAAAAAAAAAAAAAAAAAAAAATCTTGCTGCTGATAAGCAAACATTTGAAAAACAAAACAAAAAAAACAAAAAAATAAAAAAGAGGACCCCCCCCCCCAGAACAATGGCCGGTCTGGTAAGTCGGAAAGACTATGTGCAAGTTTCCCGTCCCCACCCTGGCAAACCTCTATCCCTTCCAGGAAAGTTTGAACCTCCTTTTCTCTCTTTAGCAGCAGATATTTTCAGACAGGGATTCTGAAAGTAACCCATCAATGTTACACATGGCAGTGGGCGTCTCTCCCTTCTTTTCGAGGGGTTTCCCTCATCCACCAGACCAAACTCCTCTTTTCCTTCCTGTCATTCAGTATCTGCAGTCTCATGGTGTGGTAGAAGTTATCCTTCCTCATCAGTTAGGAGAAGCGTTTTATTCAAGAATGTTTCTGGTGTCAAAGAAAGAAGATTCTTGGAGACCAGATGTTCATCATTTCCACGGACTCAGTTTGGCAAGGTAACCTTGTAATGGCCAGCTTTCAAAACCTCAGACCTCTTGCCCTCTTGTTTCCTGTGATAGTTGATTAGATGAGCATATCCTGAGAGGAAAGCCTTCAGCTGTCACAGGAAGTGAGTGTTCAGTCCTGTGACTTTTCACAGGATCTAGTGCTGATGTTTCTGTCTTACTGCTCAGGAAAGCCCCATTTGGAGACCCCCTCCAACCCTTCTTTCTCTTTCTCCTTCCCCCAGGCTCTTTCTCAACCTTGCAGCTTGGCCACAGATAGTCTCAGACAAATGGGTTCAGAGAATAATTCCAAGAGGATATATTTGGCAGTGGATATGACCCCCCCCACACACACACCTTACCAGAACAGACAAGAGTTGTTTCTTCTAGTGTTCCATCATGTGGTAGAAGCAGGGTTCATAGAACCAGTATCTGTGATGTACAGATTTTACTCCAGAATCTTTTTGGTACAAAAAGGAGCTCTCCTGGAGACTCATTCTAATTTTTTTAAACACCTTTATTGACTCATCACTTGTGACCTAGACAAATTTACATTTATATAAAAGTAATCAAATTGTATTAAATTAACATTAACAAATATTATACTTCACTTATATTGCTATATATCATATAACCTAAGCAACATTACATAAATTATTCAATTCCTGCCCCCTTTTCTAAACAAGAAACATCTTTATTAAATCATCAATTATGACATAAGCAATCATACATTTATATAAATTAAAACGAACCACACCCACACAATCAAATCTGTCCTTTCTAAACAACTTAGTAAAAGTTCTGAAATTCAAAATGCTCACCTTACTGTAATTCCAAGTGTTGCTTCCAGTCAATTGTTTCATAGTGACTTTAGATCCAAAAGACCATTATCATCATATTTGTGTTGCTCCCATTTTCAGGAAATATTTGAGATTTGCTGTGTCAGGTTAACATTATCAATTTTCTGCATTACCCTTTTGGCTATCTACTGTATCTTGAGTGCTTACAAAGTATCTGGCCTCAGTGGTTGCCTATTCCAGAACCTTAAGCATCAACATTGTCCTTATTTAGACAACCTTATGATTTATGCAGATTATTTTGCCATGTGCTTGGAATCCTTAGACAAGGTCATATCCTTCTATTCCCACCTGGGCTTCAAATTGAACCTTCAAAAGTCCTTCTTCACACTCTCTCAGTGAATTCTTTCCCTAGGGTGTTAGTTAGTCACATTAAAAAGGAGGAGCTTCCTGCCAGAAGACAAAGTCCTGACTCATTGGGGCATTTTTTTTTTGTTCATAGGTAGGTTCATAAGTAGGTACTAGGCTATCGGTCCAAGGGCCTAAGTAAGCCTAGCCAACAAGGTTCCCTGGCTTACGCCACCCAAGAAAGTTAATTTCTTGTGCCCATGTCGAGCAGAGCCACAGAAGTGATCCCCAGGCTATATTTCCTATTTCCCATCCAATCATCAAGATTTTTCTTGAAGAGTGCTAATGAGGAACTTTGCTTGACATAGATGGGTAGCTTGTTCCAGAGTATAGGAAGTCTCTGGGACAGAATCTATCCCTCCAGCATGTCCTGTTTATTGTGGTGACAAGGTTTAGGTCCCTAGAGCATGTAGCTTGGAGGGATTGGGATTTCTTAAGGTGTAGCATGTCCAACAGCTCTGGGTTTAACATAGCTTTATATGTTAGGTAGAGATCTCCTCGGAGTAGGCGATATGTTACAGAGTAAAGCTGGAGTTTTTTGAGACGGTCAATGTAGGGCATCTGTTTGAGGCCAGTAATCCTCTTTGTGAGGTACTTCTGTGGCCTTTCCAGCTACTGCAGATGTCTTGTGAGGTACATTCCAAAAGGGGCGTTGTACTCTATAATGGGTCTAATGAGTGCCGAGTAGAGGACAACAATGACCTCTTTTTTCCTGGATGAGAACCCTTTTATGATGAGGTGTGCCACATAGAAGGATTTCCTGACTACTGCAGCAATGTGATTATCAAAGGAGAGACTACTGTCCACCTGGGTCCCAAGGTCTCTTATCACACATCCGGCGTTAAGTAGACTGCCACTTATGTGGTAGTTCATGGATACAGAGTTTTTACCAAAGGGGATGACAATGCACTTTTTGGTATTGAGCTTGAGGCCATGCCTCTGACACCAGGCATCTGTCTCAGTGAGGCCCTTCTGTAGGATGTCCACATCATCTGGGGACTCGACTATGGCTCCTAGTTTGCAGTCATTTGCGAACTTCGTTAGTGTTAGCCTGTACTTCAGAGAAGTAGATACCAAAAGGAGAGGTCCCAGGACTGAACCCTGTGGTACTCCACTTGTCACTGGTTTGAAGTTAGATTTGGAGTCTTCAACTTTTACAGTGTGGGTTCTGTCAGTGAGCCAGTTGGCAACCCCTCATGTGACGTAGGAATTTATACGTAGTTTAGTGAGTTTAGCTATAATTCCAGAATAGGGGATGGTATCAAAAGCCTTGGCGAAGTCAAGATAGGCTGTGTGAACCACCTTACCCTTGTCTGCGGCTTTGGTGACTGCCTCAAAGAAGTCGATCAGGTCCAGAAGGCATGATCTGCCTATCACAAACCTGAACAGGGTGGGGTCCAGAGTGTGGAGGTTACCAATGTCTTTGTTTATGAGTTCCATGATGATACATTCCATGGCCTTGCAGACCAGGCTTGTCAGGCTAATATGGCAATAGTTCCCAGGATCAGTGGTGGCTCCCCCTTTGTGGAGTAGGATCACTGTTGCTGTGTGCCATTCAGTGGGCACAAACTCTGATGTGAGACTATGATTGAACATGGTGCTTAAGTGGGGAGCCAGTTCGTTCTGAAGTTCGTGTAAAACGCAGTCTGGGATGTTGTCCGGTCCCATGGATGCTGTGTTTTTGGTTTTAGAGAGTACAGCTTTTACCTGCATAGATGTGATTACAGGGACTCTGTATTCTTCCTGTATAGATATGGGCCCTTTAGGGGGTGAGAGGGGGATAAATAGCACTGAACCTATCTGCCAAGATGTTGGCAATATCAGTTGATTCTGTAATTTTCATGCCGTTGTGCTGTAACTCCAAGCAGATCTGGGTGTTGCCATTGAGATTCTTTAAATAGCTATAGAATGCTTTGTGGTTGCCCTTAGAATCAGTGGCGATTTTGTTTTCGTAGCTAGCTTTGGAGGATCTTATAAGGGATCTCAGCTTCTTACTGAGGCTGACCAGGCAGCTCCTCCACTCATGGGATTTTACTCTCTTTTGCAACAGTTTCTTCCTTCTGTTGTAGAGTTTGTTTATGGCAGGGGACCACCAGATTGGCTTCCTTTTTTGGAGGATAGCGTGTTTGTTCGGTTTGGGATAGCATGATCCATGCACTCATGTAAGTGCTTATAGAGTCCATTTGTGTAGGATTCAACAGTCGTAACTGTATTGTCCGTCTGCATGGGTGTCATGAAGTTCGCCACTTCTGTCTTAAGAAGCATCAAGTTCGCTATGGAGAATTTTTTTACTGTGGTTTGCTTAATGGTGGGTGGGGGTGGGATGTGGATATCTAGGGTGATTAGCTTATGGTCGGATCTGACCAACGAGAAGTTGATTTCAGGTATGGAACACTGGTCACTCATGTTGGTAATGACTAGGTCTAGGATATTGTTGCCCCTGGTGGGGAATGGATAAGTTGATCCAGGGCATTGGAATTTATGAATTCTAGAAAGCGTTGAGCAAAGAAGTTAGTACATGAGTAGTTTTCCCAGTTAATGGTGGGGTAGTTGAAATCGCCCATTATTAGGGTGTTTGGTTGAACCCTAATATTTTCCAGTATATCAAGAAAAGAGGAGTGGGAATCCCGGGGCATGGTGGGGGATCTGTAGCAAGCTACAATTTGGATTGCAGTTTTGCCCAAAGTTAGTTGCACTTGGATAACCTTGGATGCATTATGCTGCGCAGCTAGCCTGGAGGTGTGGCTATCCTTAATGAATATGGACACACCTCCGACTTTGGTGTTCTGGTCTAGGTTAGATGGCCGAAAAGTGTGGTATGAGTTATAGCCTGGTAATGCAGGGGTGCTCTCTAGAGCTTTGAACCAGGTCTCAGTCACTGCACAGATATCGATGTTATCCATTTTAAGGAGTGCCTCGAGTGAGTGCATTTTGAGATTTCGACTTCTAGCATTGAGTAGCATTACCCTCAGTTTTTGCTTGCCTATTCCTGTTACAGTGGTGAAATTGTCATTTGAACCTTGCCTAAGAAAGGCACTATAGGGGCGGCAAGAGCCTTAGCCAGTATCCAAAATCCCAGGGGTGACAGACAGGTGCAGGCTATCTCTGGCAAAGCATCGTGGTCTGTTGACCACATTGTCCCAGGCAGACAGATACTGGCTTTCCTTAGAATGACACCAGAAGCTTAGCCAATTGTTGAAGTCAATCATTTTGTCCTTGTACTGCGGTATCATTCTGGGTGATGGCAGGATGCTACTGAGGGCTAGGGTCATACCTGCCTGGGGTACAAGATCAGAGAGCTCTTCCATGTCTCTTTTCATGTAGTCCAGGGAGGTATGTCTCAGGTCGTTCACACCAACATGGACAATGACAGAGTCATATTTGTACTTGTTGTGGAGTGCCCTGTGTGCGTGGATTATGTGGTGGATCCTGGCACCAGACAGGCAGCTGACAGTAACCTTCTCCTTGTTTAGCCTGGTGAGTGGGACATCAGTGTGCCTGACTATAGAGTCACCTATGACTAGTGTGTTGGGTACGTTGGTTTGTCTTATGGGCTGTGGTTTATTGGCACGCTGAGTCTGTGGGCTATGTGTCATTTGAGTTGTGTTGGGGAATGGAGGTTGCTTGCGTTTCTGCTTTGGAGATCTCTGTTGCTTGAGCAGATTATTATTGAGAGCCTCTGTGAATGTTTTTGTGTTTCTGTGTGTGGATTTTGGTGGTTTAGGTTTAGTGGGACTATGTGATGAGTGTGGTCTGGTCCAAATGTTTATCTTCTCCTCTTGACTGTCAAGTTCAGTCTTGTTTGGAGAGACCTTTACCTCCAGTTTGGCTGGATAAGTGCATCTCTCACAGGTTGTAGTGTTGGGTGGTAGGACAAGAGGGTTGTCTGTGTACATGAGGCAATTGCTACATTGTCTCAAGATGCCCAGATTCATCAGATAGGAGAGAACACTGGGAGCTGACCCTTGGACATTTCTGAATAAAAAACTACTTTCCTCTAGACAAGTGAAGAAAGTGAGTATAAGAACTGTTTTTCTCAAAGCAAGTGAAGAAAGTAAGTACAAAAACTGTTTTCCTCGAGGTAAAGAGGAAGGTTGAGTGCTGTAGTAATTTGTAGCTTATTTAGTGCTAACAACAAGTTCTGAACAAGTGCTGAGCACGAATAAGCAAATTCAAGTGCTAAAACTATGAATCTGTACCTGGATCTTGAGATAGATAGGCTACCTAGTGCTTACCACTCCCACTGATAAGCTAGAATGCTTCCCTCCAACATAGAAAGGCTTGGGGGCTCCGAAGCTTTCAAACAGTCCTGGATACAGCAAATCTGTATCTTGACTAGTTACAGGAAAGGTGGGAAACAAGCACAAACATGGGCTTTTAAACCAGAAAGTTGAAAGAGATGGAAAAACTGCCCAAACGGCCAATAAACTGCAATTTCCGGGCCAGAAACCACTCTTGTGGTAGATAGGCTACCTAGTGATTACCACTCCCACTGATAAGCTAGAAGGCTTCCCTCCAACACAAAAAGGCTTGGGGGACTCTGAAGCTTACAAGCAGTCCTGGATACAGCAAATCTATATCTGGACTAGACTAGTTACAGGAAAGGTGGGAAACAAGTACAAAAGCAGGCTGTTAAACTAGAAAGTTGAAAGAGATGGAAAAACTGCCCAAACGGCCAATAAACTACAATTTCTGGTCCAGAAACCACTCTTGTGGTAGATAGGCTACCTAGTGCTTACTACTCCCACTGATAAGCTCAAGACTTCCCTCAAACACAGAAAGGCTTGGGGGGCTCAGAATCTTACAAACAGTCCTGAATACAGCAAATCTGTATCTGGACTAGACTAGTTATAGGAAAGATGAGAAACAAGCACAAGCACAGGTTTTAAACCAGAAAGTTGAAAGAGATGGAAAAACTGGCAAACGGCCAATAAACTACAATTTCTGGGCCAGAAACCACTCTTGTGGTAGATGGGCTACCTAGTGCTTACCAATCCCACTGATAAGCTAGAAGGCTTCCCTCTAACACAGAATGGCTTGCAGGGCTCAGAAGCTTAGAAACAGTCCTGGATACAGCAAATCTGCATCTGGACCAGACTAGTTGCAGGAAAGGTGGGAAACAAGCGCAAAGCAGGCTTTTAAACCAGAAAGTTGAAAGAGATGGAAAAACTGCCCAAATGGCCAATAAACTACAATTTCTGGGCCAGAAACCACTCGTAGTAGATAGGCTACCTAATGTTACAACTCTCACTGATAAGCTATAAGGCTTACCCCCAACTCAGAAAGGCTTTGGGGGCTCAGAAGCTTACAAACAGTCCTGGTTACAGAAAATCTGTATCTGGACTAAACTAGTTACAAGAAAGGCAGGAAACAAGCTTAGAATTTTTTTTTTCAGAAAGGGAGAAAAGAGAAACAGAAGATAATGCAAAATTAAGGACCTAAATGGCTTGCCCTTCACAAATGTTCTGTCTGTATTAGGTAGAAGGAGCTAGTGACACTAGACTGAAATAGAGCTGGGATAGAGCTGAACAGATGGGGGGTAGGAGTGTCTGAAGTTAAAATATAATCTCCCTATACTCGGTTGAGTGAGAAAATGAGATAGACTCAGGAGGAGTGTACAAACAGAAATTTACAGGAGCAGTGAGCAATTCCAAAGCCACCAAGATTAATACCACAACAAGAACAGGGAGGGCGGATGGGAAACTAACTGCAGAGACAGAGAGAGACCAGAGTATTCTATGAAACAATTAAATAGAAAAAGAAATAACTACAGAGAGACACAGACCAATGAAACAATTAAATACACAGAAAAATAAAATGCAGTACAATCTTTAACACTGCAAGTTTGTACTTAACTCAGCTAGTAATGCAGTTGATTGTAGAGATGTAGCAAAAGCTAAACAACTCAGAAATTGAGCAGTATTTCTCTCTTCTAGATGTGGCCTCAGCAAGAAAGTTCCTGAAAATTCTAAACTACACATGGGAAAAATTCAGTGTTACTTGAATTGTTGGATCTAGCACCTTCATCCCTTAGATTTCTAGATACCAGTACTGGGATTTCTGAAACAGGAACTGCAACTATGGAAGGATCAACTGTCCCTGAATCCAAGACTTCCTTTCTCTCTTCAGACTCCAGTCCAGTCTGCCCATATGAACTTTACTGGTTTTGTGTGGGAATCAATGTCCATGGACGTTCAAGTACAAGTCTTGTGGGGGCCTCAGCACACGCCAAAGCACATAAATGTAAAAGGGATATTGGCAGTGCCTTAAAATTTCTTCACCACTTATGGACTCTGGGATCCTCTTCTAGTGGTCACAGACAACACTGCTGTGATGTGGTTCCTGTACAAGGTCATTCCCTCTTTGTCAGTTGACAACAATGACCTGGAAGCTGGCTCTGCAGCATTCTCTACCTTTTCAGGCCTCATACATTCCATCAGAGCAAAACACAGTGGCAGACAGACTAAGTATATCCTGAACACATCCTCACAAGTGAAACCACCATGCAGAGGTTTTCTGGGATGTGTGGATGTGGGGAAAACCTCTTGTAGATCTGTTCACCTCCTTTCAAAACAGATAACTGAAAAAAGTCTGCTCAACACATTCTTACAGCCACGCTTGGAAGACAGAGGTGCTGTCATTCCCATGGTCGGGAAAGTTCCTGTATGCATTTCCACCCTTTCCAATGATTAACAAGGTGTAACACCCCACTACTAGCCCAGTAATCAAGACCCCTCAGTCCTCACCACCGGCAACAGTGGTGGATGTACACACTGGGAGGATGACAAGTATACGCACACAGTAAAGTAAAAGTTCCCTTAAGAGCACACAGAGACCACAGTCAGTCTGGGGCTGTTTTTCCTTCTTTCTCCAGATCCCTAATAAGACTCTCCACTGGCACAGCTATAAAGTTGAGATCTCAGCTGAGTGGCCAGGCCAAGACCTCCAGCACCCTCTCTGTCCAACCAGTGTGTTGTGTCCCTGCCCAAGTGGCTGACACACACACTGTTTAAGATTTGATTTATATATAAACACACACATGGGAAAGGCTGGCACAGGTTTACTAGCTATGCTCCCTTTTTGCCCAGACTATAAGGTAGTTTTGACTGCCACCAGCCAATCCTTATCAGCTATTCTAAGGCCATTAACAAAGGGTGTCCAATCATACTGTGTAATGCTACTATTAATCCAAATGGTAGTTTTACCAAGATCAAGACTATTACGAGTGGCCTGCACAGTGTCACCAAATAGATATGCAAGTACTCTGAGAGCTTAAATATCTCTAGACAGACCAGCCACAAGTGAAAGGTTTACATTTATTTAATAATAAGTAATAAAAGAACAAGACAATACTAAATATGTATTCATAGTAACATCAGAGTTCAGAATCACAGGAAATATTTAAAACAACATTGCAGGACAGTTTCAAATAAACACAGAAAACATCTAAACTAATCTTTGCTATATTCCTTACTGAATCCAAAATAAATTACTGTACCCTAGTTAACTTACTTACAGAGTTAGCAAGACATATATGGTGAGTGGATTTTCCCAACTGATGCTGTCATGTCAAAGAAAAATACAAAATGCACCAGTATGTCTCTCAGAGAGTTCTTAAATTAATATTTCAAATATTACTGCTGGGATACTTGCAGCATGACATCACTTCTTGTCATCTGACTATCCCAGGCTCACAACCATTGATTTTAACATCTACTTGCGAAAACATACAGACCTTAGATCTATTGGCAAATGGTGGAAGTTGTAAAATAATTTACGTTCCTCCACATGTAAAGACAGTACAAAAAAACTTCTAGTTCTAGACATTGTGTCTGTTACTGCACTAAAACTGATTATGTAGCATCTTTTGTTTATGGCCCAGCTATAAAGAAACTTAACCTCAACCATTTTTCTGAATTTTTGCAAGTTAATCTCCTGTGTTTCAGTCTCCCCTGTTAAACGGTTACAATAGTGTATAAAATATCTCTTCAGCACACATTTATACAATATGACATACAGTTCTAATGCATTTGTAACAAGCAATTGCATCATGCTGATAGTTACAAATGACACACAACCAATTACAAAATTCCAGATAGCTGGGCTGGCAGCATCTCCTTCTGTTAAAGTTCTATATAAACCATATTAATATTCAAATGACATATAATTATTTACAAAATTCCAGAAAGCTGGGCTAGCAGTATCTCCTTCTGTTATACAAGGTACTTCTGAAAATTCAAAAATTACCAAAGATCATTTTGGTGACCCTTTTTGGCCCAGGCAGAGCTGGTTCTCCCTTTTAATGAAATTGGCCAAAGTCAATTACTGCAAGCTTCCATATAGACTGTATCTGCACATCAGGGGTGAATTGTACACCCCAGATTAGAGCAATTGCAGCTGACAGCCTAGATGATTAAATTTTAATACCTTTTAGGCACTTGTTCCATGATAAATGTACAGAAGGGATTTAAGGAGGCAAGAAAACCTGCAAATAGAAAATTGTATATTTATAAATGGAAGAGGTTTTTTAAGTGGTTCCCAGCCAATAACAAAGATGACCTTTCTGTTTTTTTTAAATATTTGTATGAGCTACTTAAAGATGGTTTGTCATATGCTTCTATCAAACTAACTCACTGCCTCAGTGGCAGCACCTACCCGCCATCTCCCAGATTATGCATATTTGATGGGTGCTTCACCCTGTTTGATTCAGTTGCTAGATTTGGTATTTTAATTGGTCATGAATTTACTTTTGCCAGATGATTCTGGTTTTAGGTGCTGTTGTCTCCTTCTTTGTGGAGGCACAAATTCCAGAATGCTCACTTCTTGTGACAGCTGAGGAGATGGAGGGATGTTTGAGTTTTTGAAAGCTGGCCAGTACTGGGTTCCCTTGGCAGGGAACCCAGAATGCCACTAAGGCAGTGAGGAATTCAAACGTGTACTATTAAAGGTAAGTAGGACTTACACAACTGTGCATTCTGAACCTTTTCATTTTGAACCTATTTGTGATAGTGCCCATATTCAAAATGTTATCCCTTCATAACCTGTTACCCCTTCTTACCCATTTTAGTTTTCTGGTGACCTTAGATTTAAAATATGTATATCACAACAGTCATATAGGTCCAAATTTCAGATGTTTCGTAAGGATTTATATGTCTCAGTCTCATTATCAATTCTCTACATTACCTTTTAGTCTATTCAGTGCTCTAAGGGTACTCACAAAGTATCTAGCCCCTGTGATAGTCAGCTGCAGACTGCAAGGTATTCACATTTTTTCCTTATTTACATTAATTGCTAATTTTAGCAGAGTCTTCTCAAATTGTCAGGAATCTTTCACCAGGTGAGGGATGTCCTGCACACACTGTGGTTCCAGGAGAACATACAAGAGTTTTGCTCGATTCCTTCTCATAAGATTTTCTTCCTGGTGTGCCTCCTCGATACCTCATTCCAAAGAAAAATTTGGATCTGTATACAGATCTATTCCTGAGTTTTTCCAGCCAGACTTCTGGCTGAGCCATGGGATTTCTCAGGATTCTTGATATCATGACTTCTATGATTCTCATGATCCCACTTGCAAGACTCAGAACATTAACATTCCAGTGGTACCTGAAATCTGTGTGGTCCCACTATCAACATCACCTGACATTCTAGATTCCAGTTTGGTGGGTTGTAAAATTTGAGATTTTCTTGGTAGAAACACCACATTTACCATAATCCGGGTCTTCTATTCTCCCTCCAGAATCCTGCATAGTTTGATACAACAGATTCTTCAGACTTTGCTTGGGGAGCACCGTCTATGGGAATAAAATTGCAGGATATTTGGAACAGATAAGACAGACCAAAATGCATAAACATAAAAGAGAAGTTGCCACTTATAAATGCTTTCAACTCATTCAATCATCTGTGTTCCCTGGGACCTATAAAAGCTTTACAGACATCATCACAGTGATATGGACCATAACAAGGCTCGTTCTTCCAGGGCCTTGGCTTCATCTCTGTTTGTGATGCACGCCTTCCTTAAGCCTCCATTTCATTTCTTAATTAGGCTTCTCTCTTTCAAAATAGGTTTAATAGGAGCTTAAGGAAGGTGTGCATTTGATTTCTGTATGTGATTGGTTGAGCAATTAAGGATCTTTATTTAACAGCAGTAAGTCAGGTCTACACACTAGGATCTGAAGAAGGTTTTTTTAACTGAAAGCGCTTATCCTGTTTGACCTGCAACTTGAACAGCACAATTTGTGCTTTTTATTTCTTTGTTTTATTAAAGTCTACATTTTAACAGAATTTTTCAGTGAACATTTCATTGTGGTGGAAGCCTTTTTTTCATTTTACTATTTTTATCTATTAAGGCTTCCTCTGGAGGTGGTTTTTGGTTTGGTTCTTTCAACTAATATTTAGGGTAATAAAGAAGATAAAAAGGGCAAAGATAATTATGCTACTCTGTTCCAGCTTAAGCAACAGCAGTTCTTCCTTCTTTTGGAAATGGCCTGGGACAATTACCGCATGCTTCCACTCAGACTGAACCTATGGACAGAAGAAAATGGGTGTTTCATACATTTTGATCCCAAGTAGCTGCAACTGATTGCCTGAATTATAGAATCAAAATACCTTTAGGCACCTTTTTTGAGGATGTGCAGTGGGCATTAATGGAGGTAAGAAAACCCGCTACTAGAAAATCATATATTAGTAAATGGAAAGGGTTTTCAAGTTGGTGCTAAGAAAAGCACCAGCACCCGTTCAAGGGTAGTGTTTCTCTAGTTTACATTGTTAGCGTGAGTCACTATCCTTTGGCCTGCCTTACTGCTTCATCAAGGTTCATTTGTCAGCAGTTTCAACATGCTAGCTCTTGTATCCCCCTCTTTTAATGTAACTTCACCTGAAATTTTCTTTATTTATTTTCTTTATTTATTTTACAGTTTGTTACTGGGATAGTCCATTGGGCCAAGGACAGCCTGTTTTACTGGAGTCCCAGGGAGAAAAGCTCCGTAAGAACATTATACAATTTAGACACATAATAAAAACGAGTAATATAGTTTACAATTTTCAAGAAAAAAGGAAAAACAACATGTCATTAAGTATTTACAAAATATCTTAGTTTATACAGTGGTAAATCTAAAACAGAGGTGAATGAGATTTGTATAGGTGTCATATAAGAGTTTATAGCAGAGTAGACAGGGATAGGAAGTGATTAGGTGTCAAGAAAAGAGAGATAGAAGAATAAGCTTTACCAGAAAGGCTCACCCAGACTCTGCTACACTTTGCTGTGAAGGAAAGGTTAGTTTGCTTTTTATTTGTTGTATTTTGTATTACTTTATTGCCTTTTTATATTTTGAATACTGTGATTTGTTTTCTTTACCTTGTGTTTTACTTGTATTATGCTTTTAATTGCATATTAAAACTTCAAAAGAGACCACAGCTCTGTCTCTTGTGAGTCAGGCAGAAATTAGAACTGATCAATTAAGGACTTATACATAAGATAGAAGAGTCACTTAAGGTTAATCATTTGTGAACTGAGGGGGTGTAGCTAGGAACTAAACCTTCTATTTAAGGGGTAAAATAAAACATTTCAGAGCTTTACCAGAAAGGCTCACCCAGACTCTGCAACACTTTGCTGTGAAGGAAAGGTTAGTTTGCTTTTTATTTGTTGTATTTTGTATTACTTTATTGCCTTTTTATATTTTGAATACTGTGATTTGTTTTCTTTATCTTGTGTTTTACTTGTATTCTGCTTTAACTGCATATTAAAACTACAAAAGAGACCACAGCTCTGTCTCTTGTGAGTCAGGCAGAAATTAGAACTAATCAATTAAGGACGCATACACAAGATAGAAGAGGTCACTTAAGGTTAATCATTTGTGAACTGAGGGGGTGGAGCAAAGAACAAAACCATCTGTTTAACGGGTAAAAAAAATTTCAGAGCTTTACTAGAAAGGCTCACCCAGACTCTGCTACACTTCGACGTGAAGGAAAGGTTAGTTTTCTTTTTATTTGTTGTATTTTGTATTACTTTATTGTCTTTTTATATTTTGAATACTGTGATTTATTTTCTTTACCTTGCACTTTACTTGTATTCTGCTTTTAACTGCATATTAAAACTTCAAAAGAGACCACAGCTCTGTCTCTTGTGAGTCAGGTAGAAACTTAAAAAGAGGCCACAGCTCTGTCTCTTGTGAGTCATGTCAAAACTTTTTTCCCACCCTCCCGCCCGCTTACTGTTGTTAAATACCACTGTCTTTCTAGTTGCCAGCCTCTTATGTTAATTTGACCATATATCTCATTTCTTCTCTGCTTTCACTGGGTTGTGTGAGTAAGCACACAATTATCATTTTGTGAAATCACTCCCCTTCAACTATTTGAAATACAGTAGAATGCCCAATAAATTTATAATACCAGAATACAAAAGTGACCACTTCCTTTCAATCTATCATGCTGTTTTAAAAATAGTGACTCTCCACTAAAACTTAACTTTTTAGACAGGTAAAACCTAAGTTACCTACTTACACATCTAACTTATCTAGTGCACACTGCAGTGTTTAGGATAAACTATTTTTTTTTCATCTTACCTTTAAGCATCACTGTGACTAGCAGTTGCTGTAATACCTGCTGGAAAGCACTAGAAAGCCTTAAACTGATACAAGCACTCGACTCTCCTTGTTAATAAGGATAAATTAATTGTAGGCACTAAACAGCCTATAATTGCAAAGTACTTTGCTAAGGTAAAAGAAAACAGCTTCTGTACTTTACAAAAAAAGCACCAAACCAGACATGTCCAAGGGTCAGCTTCAGGTAATTTCTCCTGTCCACCTGGTGAATCTGGGTATACTGGGGCAGTGCAGCAATTGCCTCATGTACACAGACAACCCTCTCCTCCTACCACCCAACACTACAACCTGTGAGAGATGTACTTACATAACCAAACTGGAAGCAAAGCTCTTTCCACCCAAGATTGTGCTAGACAGTCAAGAGGAGAAGGTTAACACCCGCACTACACCTCAAGCAACACATAGCCCTTCTAAATCCACACCACCAACACCCACACATACCAACATTAAATCCACATATGCAGATGCCCTTAACTGTAACCTGCCCAAGCAACAAGGACCTCCAAAGCTGAAATGCAAACAAACACCAGTCACAACCAAAGTGTCGGGTGCCAGGATCCCCCAAATAACGCATGCACTCAAGTCACTCCACAACAAGTACAAATATGACTCTGTCATTGTCCAAGTTGGAATGAATGACTTGAGATGTACCTCCCTGAACTACATGAAAAGAGACATGGAAGACCTATTGGATCATGTGGCCCAGGCAGGTATGACCCTAGCCCTGAGTAGATCCTGCCTTCGCCCAGAATGATACCACAATATAAGAACAAAATTATTGACTTCAACAATTGGCTAAGCTTCTGGTGTCATTCAAATGGGATCCAGTATCTGTCTGCCTGGGACGACATAATCGACACACCACGATGCTTTGCCAGAGATGCTCTGCAACTGTCGATCCTGGGGTTCAGGTTACTGGCTAAGGCTCTTGCCACCCCTATAGTGCCTTTTTTAGGCAAAGTTCAAATGACAAAACCATCACCGTAACAGGTACAAGCTTGCAAAATCTGAAGGTAATGCTACTCAATGCTAGAAGACTAAACCTCAAAATGCTCAATCTCGAGGCACTCCTAAAAATGGAGAACATCGATATCTGTGCAGTAACTGAGACCTGGTCCAAGGTTCCAAAGAGCACCCCTGCAATACCAGGCTACAACTCTTACCACACTCTTCGCCACCAAACCAGGACCGAAACACTAAAGGTGGAGGAATGTCCATATTCATCAAGGATATTCACACCACCAGGCTAGTTGCCCAACATAATGCATCTGAAATTCTCCAGGTGCAACTAACACTAGGTAAGACTGCAATCCAAATTGTAGCTTGCTACAGATCCCCCACCATGCCCAAAGATTCTCACTACACCTTTCTAAATGTACTGGAAAATATTAAGATACAACCAAACACCCTAATACTGGATGATTTCAACTACCCTGCCATTAACTTGGAAAACTACTCATGTACCAACACCTTTGCCCAACGGTTCTTGGAATTCATAAATTCCAATGCCCTGGATCAACTAATCCATAGTCCCACCAGGGGCTCTAATATCCTAGATCTGGTCATTACCAACATGGGAAATCGATGCTCCACACCTATGGTCACCCCCTCGTTGGTCAGGTCTGACCATAAGCTAATCACCCTTAACATCCACATCCCACCCCCAACCCCAGTAAGGAAACCTCCATAAAAAACTTCTCCAAAGCCAACTTCATGCTACTCAAGTCAGAAGTGACAAACTTCATGACACCCATGCAGACGGCAACTGAAAGTTCGACTGCTGAATCCTACACTAAGGCACTGTACGAGCACATCCACTCATGCATGAATCTTGCCATCCCAAATAGAACCAAGATGCCCTCCTTCAAAAAAAGGAAGCCAATCTGGTGGTCCCCTGCCATAAACAAACTTTACAACAAAAGGAAGAAACTGTTGCAGAAGAGAGGAAAATCCCAGGATGCAAAAAACTCCCTTAACAGCCTCAGTAAGAAGCTGAGATCCCTCATAAAATCCTCCAAAGCTAGTTACGAAAATAAAATTGCCAAAGATTCCAAAGACAACCACAAGGCATTCTATAACTATGTCAAGAATCTAAATGGGAATGCTCAGCTCTGCTCTGAGCTACAACAGAATGGCATTAAATATACTGATCCCAAGGATATTGCCATTATCCTGGCAGATCAATTCAGTGCCAAGTTCACCTCCCTCTCACCCCCTAAACAACCCATCTCAGTACCGGAAGATTGCCAGATTCCAGTAATAACGGCCACAAAGGTAAAAACACACTCTCCTAAGCTAAGAATACAGCATCCATGGGGACCAGATGACATCCTGGGCTGTGTACTACATGAACTACAAAATGAACTGGCACCTCACCTAAGTGTCATGTTTAATCATAGCCTCACCTCAGGCTTTGTGCCCACTGAGTGGCACACAGCTACAGTTATCCCACTCTACAAGGGGGGATCCACCTTGGATCCTGGGAACTACCACCCCATCAGTCTGACAAGCCTGATCTGCAAGGCCATGGAACGTATTATCATAGAACTTATAAACAAAGACATTGGCAACCTTCAAACACTGGACCCCACCCAGTTTGGGTTCATGAAGGGCCGATCTTGTCTCCTGAACCTGATTGACTTCTTCGAATCAGTCTCCAGAGCTGTGGATGAGGGTAAGGCGGTCCACACAGCCTTTCTGGACCTCGCCAAGGCCTTTGATACCATCCCCCACTTTGGAATCATAGATAGACTTACTAAGTTGGGCATTAATCCCTACGTCACTCGAAGGGTTGCCAACTTGCTTACTGACAGTACCCACACTGTAAAAGTAGCCAACTCCAAATCCAGCTCCAGACAAGTGACAAGTGGAGAACCTCAGGGTTCAGTCCTGGGACCGCTCTTGTTTTTCATCTACTTCTCTGAAGTACAGGCCAACACTAAGGGACTCTGACTAACAAAGTTCACATATGACTGCAAACTGGGAGCCATTATTGAATCCCCAAATTATGTGGATATTCTACAAAAGGGCCTTACAGAAACAGATGCTGTTGGCAGAGCCGTGGGCTCAAGCTTAATGCCAAGAAATGTATAGTTATCCCGTTTGGGAAAAAACATGTACCCATGAATTACCACATAGGTAGCAGTACACTAAACACCGAAAGTGTGATGAGAGACTTAGGGACACAGGTGGAAAGTGGTCTCACCTTCGATAACCACATCGCCACAACAGTCAGGAAATCCTTCTATGTGGCACACCTTATCACTAAGGGCTTTTCATCCAGAAAAAAGGAGGTCATTGCCCCTCTGTACTCATCCCTCATTAGATCCATTATAGAATACAACGCCCAGTTTGGTATGTACCTCTCAAGACATCTGCAACAAATGGAAAGGCCGCAGAAATACCTCACTAAAAGAATTGCAGGCCTAAACCAGATGCCCTACGCTGACCCCCTTAGAAAACTCCAGCTATACTCTGTCACATATCGTCTGCTCAATGGCGATCTCTGCTTAACATACAAGGCCATGTCAAACCCAGAGCTGTTGGACATGCTACACTTAAAGAAATTCCAATCCCTCAGAGCCACACGCTCCAGGGATCTAATGCTTGTCATCACAATAAACAAAACATGCTGGAGGGATAGGTTCCTGACCTAGAGACTCCCCAGACTCTGGAATAGACTGCCCATACATGTCAAGCAGACGCCTCTTTGGCCCTCTTCAAAAGGAACCTTGACGATTGGATGGGAGAAAGGAAAATCACCCCAGGGATCACGTCAGTCGCCCTGCTAGACAGGGGTCCAGGGAAGAAAATAGTGTGGGAAGAAATAGCCAGGGAATTGTTATGGCTAAGCTTGTATAGGCCCTAGGGCCGATAGCCTAGTACCAACCTATCAACCTATAAGAGGAGTCAAAGGGGGTGGGAAGAAAGGGGGTGTAAAAGTAGCTTAGAAGGTAGTTATGTTGGGTGAGAGCAGGAACATTCCCATAGGGATGTGAGATTGGGAATGAAGCAAGGTTTTAAAGGTAGCGTGGTTAGGGGGGTTTGCGGATGAGAGGTGGCAGGGAGTTCCAAAGCCGTGCTAATGAAAAGGATAGTAGTTGTTTGCCTGGTGGGCATGCAGGCTTGTATAGTTCAATCAGATTTTGGTTATTTAATCTCAAGAGTCTATCAGCAGGTGCATTTTGAGTGAAGAGGCTAGAGAGGGGCAGAGAGATGGACGGAATATACGTTTGTGGGCATGAGTGAGCTGGATGTTGGTAAGATAATTGGGGAGCTCTAGCCAATTTCGTTTGTGAAGGTCATTGCAGTGGTGGGTGGAGGATTTGTAACCAGTGGCAAACTTGGACATTTTATTATAACAGGAAGAGAGTTTAGTCTTTAGTGAAGCTTGTAGGTTAGTGAGTAAAGGGGCACCATATAAAAGGGAAGGAATGAGGTATGTAGTTGAGAGGACAGACCGAGTGGAGGGGGTGAGGTAGCGGGAGTGGTGGTAAAGCATATGAAGTTTCTGGTGAGTTTTTTTGATGTTCATTTGTAGGTGGCTACCAAACTTAAAGTGTTCATCAATGAGGACACCTAAGAGTTTGGTATGGGATACTATCTCGAGAGAGGAGTTGCTTTGGCTGGTAATAATAAAAGATTTCTTGTCGATAATGGTATTTTTAGAGGGAGTGAATATTATAAGTTTAGTTTTTGATGCGTTGAGTGCTAAGAGCTTATCTAACATCCAGCGCTCAGTGGCAGTGAAGGCTTCTTGGGTTAGTTTTAAGAGAGAGGAGATGGTTGTGGCAGAACAGATGATTGTAAAGTCATCTGCGTATTGGATAAGATTAGCCTTGGGGATAGACAGATGGAAGTCATTTATAAAGATGTTGAACAGTAAGAGACCTAATATGGAGCCCTGGGGTACACCTGTAGGGGTGATAGGAAAGGAGGAAGTTTTTTTTTTTCCATTTGAAAGCCTGTTGTCTATCAGAGAGGTAACTAGAGAACCAGTTGGTAGAAGAGATGGATAGATTAAGATTGGAGAGTTTGGATAGAAGAAGGTTATGAGAGATGGTGCCGAAGGCCTTGGATAAGTCTAGAAGGAAGGTAGATACTAGATAGCCAGAATCACGAGCCTTATTGATTGCTTCAAGGAAGGAGAGCGGTGGTAGTACTGTGGCCAGGTCTGAACCCATGCTGTGTGGGTGTAAGCAGGTGGTTATCTATAAGGTAGGGTAAACGTTATAGGTGGATGCATTTTTCTAGTATTTCTGAGATGGGGATAAGATGGCAATTGGACAAAAGTTGGAAATATTGTTATTGTTGCTTTTTGAAAGGTGTTTTGCATACCAAGCCTCCTAGTAAACAAGTGTCTCCTCCTTGGGATCTTAATTTTGTGTCTGAAAAACGAATTCTTGCTTCATTGCAACCAGCTTGTCAGGCTGATTTGAGGTTCTTAACATGGAAACAGTGTTACTAATTGATCTGACTGCTGCAGAAAGAGTATCTTGAGTTGCAAGCTCTTATGGTAGGTCAGCCTTATCTCAGTATTCACAAAATAAAGTTCCCCATTTCAGACTATAATACCTTTTTGTTTGCTTCCAATTCACACTCATAGCTCCTTATGGCATCCATAAATTTTCTGGGTCTGGCTTCATTACCTAAGTGACTTATCTGCTAATAATGGGCAGTATTAAAAAGGGCAAGGAGTTATTAACAAAATGACACTAAGTTTATTAGTATATGATTTCCTGCAATAGAGAAATTAGTCACCGTTTGTCACTTATTATTCATATTTTAATATTTTTGTTCATATTTTCATAACTGAGAGCTTTACATGTTGAGGGGTGTGGTGTGATATGCCATGGTGGGAGACATGAACATTTATTGCTAATGTCCATTTATATTACACTATACCTGAGATATTGCTTGTTGTTTCTTACTAATTATGAAAATAAACAATATTTGCATATGTACATAATACTTCAAAAAACAGTGACTTACAAACTGTTGCATGACATCTGGTGAAAACGTAGGCAATTTTGAAAAAGAAATCTGTCTTTGATATTTGCACAGTAAGTTGCACATCTTGAAAGATGTTCAGTGTTATTTATAAAACTGAACATGTGTTTATATTTCTGTACATATCTCAATAAATATGCACTCATAGATTAATTTATTGTCATGTGAATGTTTACATCTGATTATCAAAAATATTCCAATATATGCCACAGTTATACAGTTCCAGGATACGGCAATTTGTTTTTGAAGGTTTAGCAATAAATATAATTTAGGGTTTGTCTGCATTATAATATCTTATGGAAATACTATGGCTTACCTGACAGTTATTGTAAATACTTCTTACTGATAACACTGCTGTTTGTATAGTTGTGAAAGTATTTGTTGTTCACAGAATACTTCCATTTGATTATCTTATGCTTGTTAAGTTTAAATGTTAAGTTGTCAATCTCGCCTTCATTCTTGCTGGATGGGTTCGGAGCCGATCCTCGGCTCCGACTCGGCCACTTACTAAAGCTCGAGAGCTAATTTTACTGGCTCGAGGCAACCCTATATCCCATGATGCAAGGCGATGACTACCCAGATCTTGTTTGCCACTTTCGCTTGCGAGGTGCTTTTTTTACCGGCTCCTGGTAAGTTTTTTCAAATTTCAGACTTTTAGTCTCTCCCCTTTAGTTTTAGTCACTACCGTTGTTGTGTAAACTCTTTACGATTTGTTTAACCCTATTTCTGTTAGTGTTCCCTATTTTTCCAGTTATTTATCCCTTCCCCTAAGTTAGGCCTTAAGCCTCCCCCTTTCCTAATTTTTTGTCAGGGATTCTGTGTGGTGTTTGAGTGTGTTTGTATCCCTGTTTTAATTTTTATTGGATTGGGTGTTTATTGTGTGTGTGTCTGTGTTTTTTGTCACTTAGTGTTTCCTCGACACAGTTATGTCGAAGGACACAAAGGTCTCAGGCTTCAAGAAGTGTGACTCGTGCTGTCAGAAGATGTCTCTGACAGACGGTCACACTTCTTGTGTTTACTGCCTGGGACCTCTGCACCTGCAGGACTCTTGTGCTGTCTGCCATGCCTTCAGCCCAAGAGTCCTGCAGGAGCGCAGAAATAAATTAATACTGAGGGGCTTATTAAAGCCTGAGAGCTCCCCGACTAAGTCGGCTCCGGGGAAGCCATCGAAACCAGTTAAGCCTTCAGCTCCAAGCCCTAAGCCATCGGCTACTGGTTCGCCTTCTGTGACGAGATCGGCTCTGGCCGGAGCCGATCCTTCTATGTCACAAGCTACAGTATCGGCTCCATCCGGCGCCGATACTGCTAAATCTGGGCAGTCAGTGTCGGCTCCGGCTGGAGCCGACGTATCCTCGGCTCCTTCGGCTCCAGCTATCTCAAGAAAGAGATCAAGATCCCCTTCGTTGGAGTCGATACATTCGGCTCCGAGATCACCCCTGCTCTCGGAGCGGAGCCATCGGAGCCGGTCTTCTCGGTCGTCCAGGCTGTCCGACCACGACCTTGAGAGAGTGGTGAGTAGACTATTAAAGTCTCAGGCATTGGCCCAAATGCTCCATAGCCCGTCTCAACAGACGGTAACTATTACACATCCACCTAACATTCGTCCTTCGACTCTCTTACAGAGCTTGGAGCCGGAGCTCCTCGGAGCTGTGACTGTTGTGACTTCGGAGCCGATACCACCCCCCCCCCTTCGGCTCCGTCGTCCTCTGCTCCGATTTCCTCCTTGATGCCTTCATTGGAGGGATCTGGGCGTCTGGTCTCTCTCGTTGGCTCCGAGGGGGCGAGTGGCATTGGACCCTTGTCCGACCCCGTTCTCCCTCTCAGAGCTTCGGCGCTGGTGATCTCAGCCCCGACATCAGCCTCAGAGCCGTCCCTGTCGGTGCGGCCTGGGGTTCCTATCTCTTCGGAGCGGGAGCCTTCTGGCCTCTCTGACGGGGGAGCCTTCGAGGTGATGAGGAGTGTACTAGCCCCAGGGCATAGTCAACGGTCAGTTCCATCAGCTCCTCACACTACAGTGCCTGCTGACGTCTCTTCCCACTCTCTTGCTCCCGGACCCAGAGATCCAACACCTCAGGTTTCCCCACTGGGAATATCTTCCTCTTCCGAGGCTTCTCCTGACCCGTCAGGTGAACCTCCACGTAAGAGGACATGTAAGAGGAAACATCTAGACTCCCCCGAGTCTATTACATCCGATACTGACTTGGATGAGTCGGAGGGATCCCCAAGGTCCCCCTCTGAGGATGTCTCTTTCTCAGACATCCTTGAACTCCTTAAGCAGAGGGGGAACTGGCCTTCCCTTAATCCTTCCGAGGACGAGTCGGTATATCTGGAGGCGTTCGGGTCTCGACCCTCCACCTCCTGGGTGTCTCCGCCTTTCAACCCTCTTATGGAAGTGGTGGCTCGGAAGGTGTGGATGGCCCCGGATTCGGTGGAACCCATTCCTCGGAGGCCTTCTAAATTCATCACGGCCCCACCTGATAGGCAATATTTGACAAAAGGTGTCCCGGTTGATGCCATGGTGGTGGCTGCAGCCACCAAGAAGGAACTAGCTGATCCTTCAGTACCTGTCCATCCTCCTAACAAGGATTCCAGGACTATGGATAGGTACGGCAAGCGGATTTTTTCTTCAGCGACCTTTGCCATGCGGTCGCTGAACTACTTGTGTCACTTCACCCGCCTTCAAAGAGATGTTCTTAAAGAGTTGGGAGAAGTTTTACAGGATCCGTCAGCTGCTGGGTCCCAGGATAAAATTAACTCACAGCTAGGAATCCTAAACTCCATTGTTAACTCCTCCATGCGGCTCATTTCATATGCAGCCGATGGAGCGAGTAGGGCCGCAGGCACAGGAGTGGCTTTAAGGCGTCAATCCTGGATGCGGCTTTGTAATTTTGCAGACCCCTTCAAGGCGCCCTTCACAAACTCTTCTTTTGATGGTTCGACCTTGTTCGGACCTCAAGTGAAAGACACCTTGACTAGATGCGAACAAGATGGCAAGACTCTTTCTGCCGTAGGAGTCCGTTTCTCCACCCCTTCAAGACCTTACCCAAAAGGTCAGAAGGGAGGGAAAATGTGGTTCCGCAAATCTCAAGGAGTCACGCCTGACGCACGAGGTCAGTTTACCCCCAGAGGCAGAGGGGGTAACAACAACAGACGCCACCCTAGGGGCAGAGGGGGTCCGCAGAATCAGGGTAGCAGGGAGCCTCTCTGACAAACCCTTCCAGCATCCCTGAGATGTTGCCCGATTGTCCACCTTCGGAGGCAGTCGGGGGAAGATTATCGCTGTACCCAAAAGTCTGGCTTTTCCTTTCTCAAGACAAATGGGTACAGTCAATTATATCCGAGGGTTACAAAATTCCCTTTATTCAAATCCCAGTTCAGCAAAAGGGGAACCCTTCCAGACGTTCCACCCGGTCTAAGGGAACTAGCAGTACCAGAGATATCAAAACTGCTAGCAAAAAGAGCCATCCAGACAGTCCCAGCAGACCAAATAGGATCCGGAATCTACTCAAGGTTCTTTTTAGTACCAAAAAAGACAGGGGACTGGAGACCAATATTAGATCTCAGCAAACTAAACAAGTTTGTAAAGAAAGCAAGATTCCGGATGGTCACGCTTCAGTCCATTCTACCCTTTCTGGGCAAGGACAATTGGATGTGCTCGGTGGACCTTCAGGATGCGTACTATCACATAAAAATTCATAGGCGCTCCAGAAGGTTTCTCCGCTTTCGGCTGAGGGCCAGTCACTTCCAATTCAGAGCCCTGCCATTTGGACTCACTACAGCCCCCAGAGTGTTCACCAAATGTATGGCAGCGGTTACGGCTCACCTGAGACGTCAAGGATTCCAGGTGTTTCCATATATAGACGACTGGCTCCTCACTGCCACCAACAGGCATCAACTTCTCCAAGCCAGAGATTACACCATTCACATTTGCAGAGGGCTAGGGATTTCTATACATTTCGAAAAATCTGCCTTGTCGCCCTGTCAATCTATTAACTTTATAGGCACCAAATTGGATACCGTACAACTTTCAGCAAAGTTAACAGACCAAAGGATCTTGGATATTCAAAACCACATCCATGTGATTCTTCACAGTGACAAAATTCAGGCCAGATTTTCTCTGAAAGTATTGGGTCTTATGGCGGCCGCCATAACACTTCTTCCCCTTGCCCGCTTTTTCATGCGTCTCCTACAATGGATGCTGTTCGCCCAATGGTCCTTTCAACGACTTCCCATGCGTCACAGGATCATAATAACTCCAATTTGCAAAAGGCATCTGACCTGGTGGATATTGTCCCCTCAAGTCCATCAGGGCAGACCCTTTGTTCCTCCCGCCCCGGTCACCACAGTTACATCAGACGCCTCCCTGATCAGGTGGGGGGGCATTATCAGGGCAGGATGGTCCATGGCACTTGGCAACCTTTCGAATGCCACCTGCACATAAATGTCCTGGAGATGAGAGCAGTGCTTTAAACGTTGCAAGCCCTCCACGACTCTCTTCCCCTGGGAACTATTGCAGTCCAAATGGACAATATGTCCGTAGTGTGGTATATCAGCAAGCAGGGCGGAACCAAGTCCTATCCACTGTGTCGAGAGGCACTCAGACTTTGGCAGTGGGCAATCTCTTCTCAGCGGTTTCTGATAGCAACGCATATCCCCGGGAAATCCAACATCATAGCGGACAGGTTGAGCAGAGCTATTCTCATGCCTCACGAGTGGTCTCTCAAACAATCTGTGACGGAAGAGATTTTTCAGAAGTGGGGCCTTCCTTGCTGCAATCTTTTTGCTACCCCTCAAAACAGCAAATGCCCTGACTTCTTCTCTCTCTTCCCCCTTCCAGGCCATCCCCCCAGAGACGCTCTAATCCAAGATTGGCCCCGGGGACTTCTCTATGCCTTTCCTCCTTTCCCTCTAATACCACAAGTAATTCAGAAAGCAACCGCCTTGAGAGCCAAGATGATTCTCATTGCCCCTTATTGGCCTCGACAGATATGGTTTCCGTTCTTACATCGTTATCTTTTGGTACAGCCATGGCATCTGGACCCGGTTCCAGATCTTCTGACCCACCAGTCGGGGCAGCTGCACCAATCCATACCTTCTCTCAACCTCACTGCTTGGTTGCTCCACTTCCATCCCTAGCCAGGCTTCCTATGATTTCTAATCCCGTCCGGGATATCATAGTAGCTTCCCTTAAATCTTCCACCAGAAGGATTTACACTAGTAAATGGCAACGTTTCTCCTTCTGGGCAAAAGCTAGGAACATAGATCCCTTTACTACTCCAATTCATTCGGTCTTGTTCTTCCTAGCCAAGATTTTTCATTCAGGATCTTCTTCCTCCACAGTAAAAGTTCAGCTGGCAGCCATTTCAAATTTTCATATCGGCTTGTTGGACCACAACATCATGTCACATAAACTTTGCAAGGCATTCCTTAGAGGTATATTTTTACTTAAACCTCTGATTAGAAACCCCCCACCACAGTGGGATCTAAATTTAATTTTAACATCCTTGATTCTTCCCCCTTTCGAACCTGCGGCTACCTGTTCATTGAAATTTCTTTCTTGGAAGACACTCTTTCTAGTCGCCATTACTTATGCCAGGAGAGTATCCAAGCTTCATGCCCTCTGCATTCGTCCTCCCTACTTAATCTTCCACAAAGACAGAGTTTCTCTAAGGACTAATCCGTCTTTCTTACCCAAAGTGGCATTGCAGACGAACTTAAATCAATCTATTGATCTTCCAGTTTTTTTCCCAAATTATTCCAATAGAGCGGAACAAAAACTACATTATCTCGATGTTCACCGCCAACTCAGATATTATCTGGACAGAACCAAACATTTTAGGAAATCTGATCAACTGTTTTTATCCTATGCAGAGAACAGGAAAGGCCTTCCAGTATTCAAGGTAACCCTATCTAGGTGGCTGTCTTCTGTGATTACATGCATTTATCAGCTCAGAGGTAAAGAGTTGATTTCTAGGCCAAAAGCCCATTCTACCAGAGCACTAGCTACATCTACAGCTTTTCAGGCTAGACTTCCAATAGACACTATTTGTGCAGCAGCCACATGGGCCTCTCCTCATACCTTTGTTTCGCATTACAAATTAGACTTGGCCTCCAGAGACAGAGCAAATTTTGGTTCCACCGTTCTCAAGAGTCTGTTCCATTGAGCCACTCAGGATAGAGGTGCTAGGGACGCGGTCCCATCCAGCAAGAATGAAGGCGAGATTGACAACTTAACATTGAGAAGTTATGTACCTACCATAACGTTCCATGTTAGTTGTCTTCTCTCGCCTTCTTTCTTGCGTCCCGCCCACCATCCCCCTAGCCTGGTCAGACTGAGAAGATTGTTCCTCTTCCTTTAAGAGTCTTGATCCAATTTTTCCAGCTAATCAGCTTACTAGTGTCACTAGATCAGGTTGATCTTTTCGGGGGATTATTATTATTATTACCTCTTCCTCCTCCTCTCCAGTTGAGGAATATATTGCATAATTTTCCTTAGCTACCAAACGAGATCTGGGTAGTCTTTGCCTTGCATCATGGGATATAGGGTTGCCTCGAGCCAGTAAAATTAGCTCTCAAGCTTTAGTAAGTGGCCGAGTCGGAGCCGAGGATCGGCTCCGAACCCATCCAGCAAGAAAGAGGGCGAGAGAAGACAACTAACATGGAACGTTATGGTAGGTACATAACTTCTCATTTTCAGAAAATTCTCTGGAATGCAAGATTGTAAACTGTTAGAGGTGTGAAATTCCATACCTGACAGGTGTTAATGAGTTAAGAACTAATCCTTAATTTATGCCTAAAGTGATATCTTTACTTTGAGCCAGGCTTATCCAAATTCTTGTCTTTTTTTCAGGACCTAAATATGAGGAAGAAAGAATCCATACCCAGGATGTCCACATATAATGCATGTATTATCTTCACAGTACAAAATATTTCTAGAACTCTGATCAGTTGATCATATCCTGTGAAGGAAAGAAAAAGACAACCTGTGTCAAAACAGAATATTTCAAAGTGGTTTTCTCATGCTATTCCCTTTTGTTATACCTATGACAGCAAAACAATTCTAGGCAGGGTCAAGACTCATTCTATCATGGCCTTGGCTTTATCTGTGGCTGTTAGGAAAGGGTTGGCTTGTACAAGTTTGGTTCTCTATACATACCTTTACAAAGCACTATAAACTAGATTCCTTCTCCAGGTCTAGTATAAGTTTTGCTTGGACCTTTCTTCAGGGCCTCCTGAACCCTCATTCTTCCTCCTCCCAGTCAATTTAAGTTGTGGTAAACTACCCATATAGCTAGGGCTGCTGTAGCAGTGATCCATATGATGAACCTAATACAGCTGTGTATGTAAACTTACCATAACAGTAGATGTTTGAATGACCACTGCTGCAGTAGCCGTTCCCTCTCTCCATTATATTTATTTTTGTATGATTTTGTTGCCAGGGTGAAGACCTTTATTTTTTTTTCTAGCACTGTCTTTGTCACGGCTTTAACTTCCGTCTGTCTTTTGGCATAAAAACTCTGAAGGGCTTGGCACCCACATCTGACTTTTTAGTCAGCTTAGCTGGAGCTGCCTAAGGGTTTGAGTACATAGGAGGTGCCCTGAAGCTTTAGAAGCTGCCTGACTGTTATGTCCTGGGCAGGTTATATACTGCAGCAGTGATCATTTGAACATCTATTATTATGGTAAGTTGACTTACACAGTTGTGTAAAATTAAACATACCATCTGCTGTCATATTATGTTTAGTTACACAATTATACTTTTTAAATTATTCTTTGAATAAAGAAATTTTGTTTGGTTCTTCTGCTTCTTAGAGGTACTCATGCAGTTAGATGCAAGAGGAAACTTGATCCAGGGCATCACTCAGATCTTTTGCCCTCCTTCTCCACTATAAACTTAGGCCTATTTTACAGAAAGCAACAGAAACACTCAACAGACCTCTAATAAGTAAATATACACGAAAAGTGGCAAGAAGGATCAATGAAAAAGGAGGGAATCCCAGAAAAAGGTTCAGCCAAATTATTGCATACCCCCCAATCACCACTTCTTTAAATCTGTCCCAGAACATGATCTTTTGGCATCAGATTGTTACAGACAGATGGGTTCTAAAAGTTATTCAAGAGGGCTACAGATGGCAGTGGGAAAGCCTTCTTCATTTTCAGGGGATTTCCCCTTGTCCTCCAAATAAGACTTGCTTGTTTCTACCAGTTATCAACCAGATGCTTTCTGCGGGGGTTATAGAACCAGATCTACAGATCTGTGGGGGAAAGGGTTTTACTCAAGGATTTTTATGATGCTACGGAAGGATCCATCTTGGGCAACAGTTCTTAACTTGTCTTTTCTTATCCTATTTGTAAAAGTTAGAAATTTCAGAATGTTGTCCCTAGAATCTTTGTTACCTTTCATTCCTCCTCAGAATTATTTGGTAACTTTAGACTTGCAAGATGCTTATGATCACATCTTAGCATAGCTACACATTTCAGACGTTTTCTGTGTTTTTTTTGTGTCTGGACACAATATCAGTTCTCTGGATTAACTTTTGGAATATCTACTGCTCCAAGGTGTTCACAAACTGTCTAGCTCCTGTGATAGCCCATTGCCGACTGCAGGGCATTCACATTTTCCTTATTTAGGTGATTTACTCATTGCAGTGCCTTTCTCAAAGTATCAGGAGTCTCTTACATGGGTTAGAAGACGACCTTATCAATTTAGAATTACTGGTCAGCATACAGCAATCTTCATTGATTCCTTCCCCACAGCATAGAGTTCTTAGTCTGCCTTCTGGATATCGCCATGGAAAAGGCATTCCTTCCTCATGAAAAATTATACCTGTACCTAGAACTATTCTTGACTTTTTCACTCAGTCCCAGATTTCAGCAAAAGAATGCCTCATGATATTAGTGTTCTTGGCTTCTAGGATTTTCATTACTCCTTTTGCCAGATTTCAGAAGAGAAAATTTCAGTGGTTCCTGAAAACTGTATGGTCCCAACATCTTCACTCCCTTACATTCAGATTTCAGTGTTGGGCTTTGTGAAAACAGAGTTGCTGTGGTGGCGAGACCAGATATTCCTGAATCCAGGTCTTCCCTTCTCCCCGACTACCTCTGCTCAGTCAGTAACAATGAAGCCAAAGCCCTTGTAAAATGTGCCTTAAACCTGCTTGGAATAGTTCTGTTGTGGTGGGAATACCTGAGTTGTCTTTGGACATCCAAATTATGAAGTACCCTTTCTCCTTATTTTTGGGGTTCAGGGAAGAACACCGGGAGATGGACAGTTTAGATTAAAGTAACGTTGAGTACCACTTTAGGCGTAAAAGAAGTATTAGTTCTCAAATAAACCCTGTCTCTGTGAAAAAGGAGATAAAGTTGACCCACCATAAGAGCTTGCAACTCATATACTGTTCTAACACAGGTCAGAGCAACCAGTAAAACTGTATTCCATGTTAAGAATGTCAAGTCCACCAGATCAGCTGGTTGAAATGAAGCCAGTGTTACATTATCTAAGACAAAATTAAGATTCTAAGAGGGCAACCACCATTTTTCTTGGAGGCCTCTTATGCAACATCCCTCTCAAAAATATATTGACATGAGAATGTCATAAAAGTGGGAGGTCCATGGGCAGACATGCTGAAATGGCTGATAAATGAACCTTGACAGAAGAATAAGAAAGGCCATAGGAAAGCAACTCACAGAAATATTGTAAAAACAGAAAAATACTAGTCCTAAATGGGTGCTGGATATGTAGTTAGCACCTTTTTGATTTGCAGATATATGATTTTCTAGTAACAGGCTTTCTTGCCTGCATTAACACCTGCTGCACATCCTCAGTATACAAGGGCCTAAGAGGTATTGAGACCCTATCACCCAGGCAGTTAGTTGAAGGTGTTTGGAGTTGGGATGTATCAGACACCCCTGCTCTTGTGTGAGTAGGTCCATTCTGTGAAGAAGCATGTAGTAATTGCCCCTAACCAATTCCAAAAGAAGGGAGAACCACTGTTGCCTGGGCCAGAATAGAGTTACCACAATGATCTTAGTGGATTCCTTCTGAATCTTCAGAAGTGCCCTGGATATCAGTGGAAGGGAAGGAAAAGCATATAGGAATATTCTTATCTAAGGAAAAGAAAAGGCATGTGTCTTCCAGGTTTTCTTGCATGGAGTCCTGGAGCAGAATCTTGCCAGCTGATTTTCAGAGAGGAGGCAAAAATGTCTGTTTGAAGAACTTACAAAAGACTGGTCACTTCTTACAAGACCCCCTGATCTAGTTTCCATTCATGAGAGTCTGCCTTTATCCTGCTCAGCTTGTCTCCCATACAGTTTTGCTCTGAAGGAATGAAGGAATCATGTAGAGTGAGATTGTGATGTAAAGCTACATCCCACCTACCTATGAACCTATGAACCTATGAACCATGCTAGCACGACTAGTCTTCACCCTTAGTTGTTTAAATACCACATCACTGTGGTATTGAATGTAACAATTTGAAGTGGTCTTGGGGGCCAAAGGTGATTTGGAGAATTGAGTGCCTGATAAGGGCAAGCATCTCTTTTATATTTATGTGTTTGTGTCTGTGTTTGTTGTCTCAGATATCTTGCACTTTTATACCCCTTAAAACTTATCCCTAAGCAAAGTCCAAGGCACCAGTAGCAACTTACTGCTTTAGAAGAGGAGGGTTGAAAGGGAGATCTGAATTTGGGGATATTTGATGTCTCCACCAAATGATTTCTTTTCTCACAAATCCTATAACTGGAATCTGAAAAGGTATTGGGTGTTGGTGCTGGGGTCAAATTCATCAGATATGATGAAGTTCCATTTGTACTATTAAATGAACAAAAGTGCTTATCTGATGTACTGTGCCTACAGTGTCTTCCTTGCAGTGGAAATGTTTGTGTTATCTGAGTTTCTATTTAAAAAATGTGTGTATGTATGCACATCTATCTATATATATATATATATATATATATATATATATATATATATTTATTTATATGTATATTTGTGTATATATATATATATATATACAAATATACATATGTGTTACCATTAATCGTAATTGCTGTGAATACTATTATTATGGCTGAAAAAAATCTTCCGGATTCAAAAAGTGTAAGGAGTGTGGGCACAAGGTTCCCTTGTGTGGTGCCCATGACTCTTCTGTATATTGTCTAGGCTCTACCCATTTGGAAGTCCCTTGTGATATTTGCAAATCATTCAATCCTAGGGCTTTAGTGAACAGAAAGAATACATTGATTTTGAAGGGACTTCTCCTCACTAGTTTTTTTGAATCACTGGCTAGAGCTCATCCCTCCAGGGCAGGCCAGAAAGAGTCGAGGAAATGATTTGCTGAATTACTATGTCTTTGGATCCAAACAAAGAGCCAGCCCGGAACATTTAAAAATGGTCAGATCCGAAGATAAAATCCTTGGATCTGACTGCTTCGAACACAGGGTCTGCCTCATCAGATCTGGGTCTTTCGGAGATGAAACAGCACCCCTGGACTTGTGCGTCCTCTCTGGACCAGGTCCCCTTTCAGCTATCTTCCCCCTTCTTAGAGAGGCACCGCCACTCAAGCTCTCCATCCTTAGCTTCGTCTTCCCATTCTTCTGGATAGAATGATGAGGAAGTTTCTCTTGGTGCAGATACAGATGGGAGTTCTCCCGGCTCCTACCCTTTCAGGTCAGGAGACCTTCCCATCTTGGCTCCTTCTCCAATCCATCCTTTGGTTTTAGAGCCATTAGGTCTAAGCTTTCCAGGACTGTCTGTATTGGATCAGAAGATGGTGGTGTCTTCGGATCTGATACCTTCTCTGAGAGTACCAGCTCTGAATGGGTCGAAGCGGTCGGAGCCTTCTCTGCCCCTCAGTACTTTGGCATTGGACAGCTCAACTCCAAGTTCTGCCTTGGGTGGGCTGTCTTCAGGTCAGAGGGAGAAGATGGTGTGGAAGCATGTCTTTTGGCTCCATTGGCTTCCTTTTCCCTGGGACATTTGAGGTAGTCGGGAGAGTATTCTCTTCTAGAATTCAGGCAGTCCCACCCCCTCGGATCTTCTGTCTGGCTCCCAGATGTCTTTGAACCATGAGCCTCATCACTCTACCATACAGGGCAGCCAGCCCAAAGTCTCCAGGCCACTCAACAGAGTATCCTTATTTCCTCCGATACTTCTCCAGAGCACCTCACTGAGGAAGTTCCTAGGAAGAGAAAGTGCAAGAGGAGGCACTTAGACTCCCCTCAGGAGTCAATCACAGAAGATTTCGATGAAGGGCAAGGGCCCCCCCGCAAAAAAAAAAAACACCTGATGACATCTCCTTTAGAGACATTTTGGAGATCCTTAAGTGAAGGGGTGGTTGGTGTACTGATAACCATTCCCAAAATGAATCAGTGTCCCTGGATGCATTTGGGTCTAGCTCATCTTCATTTTGGGTGACTGTGCCTGCCGATGAGCTCATTGAGTTGATCTCTCAGTGGGTGTGAAAGGAACCCAATTCTGTTGAGCCGATCCCCAAGAGACCAGATAGGATCCTGTCACCACCCAAGGGGAAAGATATTTGGAGCAAGGGCATACCAGTAAATGCCATGGTTATGGCAGTGGCCACAAAGAAAGAACTCACAGAGCAGAGTTCATCTGTTCATCCCCCTAACAGGGAATCTAGGGTGATGGACAGATTTGGGAAGTGTGTTTACACTTCAGTGGCTTTTGCTCTTAGATTGCTGAACTATGTGGTGCACTTTACCAGACTACAGAGGGATTTGATTAAAGAGCTCTCCAAATCCTTATCAGGAGCAGTAACTGCTGAGGCACAGACTTCCATTGCATCACAGTTGGCTACCTTACAGTTCATTACTAATTTGTCTATGAGGCTAATTTCACATGCAGCTGAAGGAACCTCAAGAGCAGTGGGTTCAAGCTTTTCCATTAGGAGGCATGCCTGGATGTACCTTTGTGATTTTGTGGAGTTCTTCATGTCCTCCTTCATTAGTGCTTCTTTTGATGGAAGTTTGTTGTTTGACTCCAAAGTGAAGGACTCACTCTTAAGGTGTGAGCAAGATGGTAAGACCCTGTCTGCAGTGGGCGTAAAGTTTTTGACTCCTCAAGGAACCTTTTCTAGGAATCAACAAGGTGGTCAGAAAATGTGGTTCAGAAAATACCTGGGTCCTTTCCATGATCTACATGGGGATAGTTCCCCTAGAGGCAGATAAGGGAACTCTAATAGAAAATGCCACCCGCATGGCAGAGGAGGCTCGTGGAACCAGGGGCCCAAAGATTCCTTCCCAACTAACACCATCAGCGCTTCTAGAAGGAGGCCCGATTGCCCACCTCAGGAGGCAACTGGAGGTCGGCTGTCCCTGCACCAGAAAGCCTGGCTAGATGTTACAGAAGATACATGGGTGCAGAAGATTATTTCCAGAGGATATATAATTCCCTTTTCCCTTCCTCCCTCTTTAACAGTAAACAAAAGATGTTATGTGATCCTATCTCGCCTACATTCTGAATGATGGGTTCGGAGCCGATCCCTCGGCTCCGACTCGGCACGCTTATGCCAAAGAGCGAAGTCTCTTATTGGCTGAGCTTACTATATCCCAGGATGCACCACTACCAGTCTCCCAGATCTCGTTTGCCGCTTCCCTGCGAAGACGTGGTCTCGAGCTGGCTGGGCTGAGTAGTTTTTATTAACTAACTTTTCTGTCAGTTTTTGTTTTTTGGTCACAAAGCTGTTTTAACGGCTATCTTTTTTGTGTACGTTTGGAATTGTGAAAACTGTGTGTGTGATTGGGTTGAGTTTGTTTTCGGCCCCCCTCCATCCAGGGCCTTCCCGGACTGTCAACCTTTGAAAACTTTACAGGGTCTCAAGTCTATAGTTGTTTAGAGTTCCCTGTCATTTACAGGAAGAGTTTGTGTTAAGCTATAACTGTAAGCTTAGATTTATCATAAGTAAATCTATAGTTGTTTAATTTCCTGTCAAAAGTTACTAGAATTGTTTAACATCATGTCTCAAACCCCTAGGCCTTCGGGCTTTAAAAAATGTTCGAAATGTGGTTTTAAAATGTCTATTACTGACGATCATTCGCTCTGTGTATATTGTCTAGGGCAAAGCACTTGCAGGAGTCATGCAGCTTATGTCACGCTTTTTCCTCAAGGGTCCTCCAGGAGAGGAAAAATAAATTGATTCTTAAGGGTTAATTAAACCCTCTTTGAAGAAGCCTTGGCATCCTCTCCTCCGGCCCTCGCAAAGAAAGGGCTTCGGTTCACCAGTCCGCCGGATCCGACTGCCAAGAGACTTAGGCAGGCCTCTCCTTCGGCTCCAAAAGACTTCGGAGCCGAGGTCGAATGGTCTGCCTCGATGCCACCAGTATCGACTCCTCTGGCTTCGGAGCCGATGGCTGGGGCATCGAGGCGGGAGTCACCTTCGGCTGCCCGCTGCTCGGAGCCGGCACAGGGTCGCCCGCCAGACATTCTCCTCGGCGCCTAAGTTCACCGCACCGGCGGAATCTGGTGTGTATTCCTCGGCGCCCGATACTCATCGAGTCAGCCGAGCCGGTCCCCAGCCCTTGGGGCCGATGGAGAGGCCTTCTCGAACCCGCTCTGTTTCTCCTCGGCCTTCGAGAATGTCGGATTCTGATATAGACAGGGTGCTCCAAAGACTGTTCCAGTCCCCAGTCTTCCAAAAATTTGTTTCGGTTCCGACCCAGTTGGCTTCGGAGCCGGCGACCTTGGCCCACCCCATTGCCATTCCTCCTCCGACTGCTTCGCCCGGCTCCGCCGGAGCAGGTGCTGTTGGAGCCGGGTGGAGATCTCAGGGTCGGCTCCACCCTTACTCCAACTCCGGCCTCGGGTCCGAGTTTGCACGCTGGACTTCTTCGGCTGGACCCGGGGTGATGTTTCGGGACCTATGCTGGTTCCAGCCTCCCTCGGTGCTTCAGCTGGGACTTCCGCCGGCTATCACGGCTCGGAGACCGGACACCCCAGGATTCTGGGGTCCGGCCAGGGCCATGAGGAGTGCTCTTGGCCAAGTCCTCTTCGGCCATCTCTCCGGCTTTACCGGCACCTTCCCTGGGCGTGGAGACTGGGTCTTTGGCAGTCCCCCTGTCTGTAGCCAGCGGAGCCCCGAGGCCTGAGGTTACCCCCAGTGGGGGTTCCCTCCTCCTGAGGGTTCTTCGGAGTTGTCTTCAGAGGAACCCCAAGGAAGAGATCGTGCAAGAGGAAGCACGTGGACTCCCCCGAGTCTATTACATCAGACACTGATATGGATGATGCAGAGGGGTCCCCAAAGTCGTCCTCGGATGATGTCTCATTCTCAAGGACATCTTAGAGAGATCCTCAAACAACGAGGCGGCTGGATATCCAAACCCCCTCTGCGGACGCAGCCAGTGCTCCTCAAGGCCTTTGAGCTCAGCCCTCCGCCTCCTGGGTGTCTCCGCCTTCGACGAGCTTCTGGATTTAGTTTGTCAAGGATGCGGGAACATCCAGATACCGTGGAACCAGTCCCTTCTCGGCCCAAATAAATTCTTGTCTGCTCCCCCGAGAAGGAGTTCTCACTAAAGGCGTGGCTGTAGATGCCATGGTGGTGGCATCTGCTACACAATAGGACGTGGCAGAGGCTTCAACGTCCGCCGATCCTCCTAATAAGGAGTCTAGGAGTATGCACACGTACGGGAAGCGCACCCTGACTTCAGCAGCCTTTACCTTAAGGTCTCTGAATTATTTGGCACATTTTACCAGGCTTCAGAGGGATCTGGTCAAGGAGTTATCAGATTCCTCTCGGTAACCTACCTGAGCAGCTAGCCCAGTCGGTTAGCTCTCAGTTGGCTATCCTTACGCCAATTTCTAACTCGTCCATGAGGCTCATTTCCTGCGCGGTCAAGGGGCGGGTAGACCGGCAGGCACAGGCGCGGCTCTACGTAGACAAGCCTGGCTCCGCTTGTGTCAGTTTGCGGAGGCCTTCAAATCTTCCTTCGCCGACGCCTCCTTTGATGGGTCCTCATTGTTTGACCCAAGGTGAAAGACACCCTTACCCGCTGTGAGCAAGAGGGAAAACATCTGCCGAGGGTGCCCGCTATTCCACTCCCCTTTCGGCCTTACCCCAAGGCTAAAGGAGGGGAAAATGTGGTTCCGCAAATCTCTGCAAGTTTTTCTCCCAACAGCAGGAAGATTCCCCGGGCCCAGAGGCAGAGGACGGGAAATTTTCAGGGAGACGCTGCCCCAGAGGCGTGCAGAGGGCCCCGCAATTCTGGAGACCGCGAGTCCTTTCGGGTGGCTCTTCAGCCTCCCACACGCCATGAGGGATTGCCCGCTGTGCTGCCCGAGCCAGTCGGGTGTCGCTTTTGCCAAGCACCTAAAAGCCTGGGAGTCAATCACTCAGGACAGATGGGTGCTTCGATCATTGCCGGAGGTTACACCATCCCATTCACATACTCACCCCCACCGTCCAAGAGAATCCCGGACCCACCACCCAGTCAAAGGGAAATAGCAGCCGCAGAAGCTTTAAAGCTGCTAGAAAAGGAGTCATCCAACCGGGTCCCCACAGACCAGATCGGATCAGGAAATTACTCCAGGTTCTTTTAGTGCCAAAAAGACAGGGACCTGAGGCCAATATTGGATCTCAGCACACTGAACCAATCCGTCACGAAATCCAAATTCAATGGTCACGCTACAATCCATTCTCCCATTATTGGAGAAGGATGTTTGGATGTGCTCCATAGACCTCAAGGACGCCTATTATCACATACCGATACATCAGCGCCCAGAAGGTATCTGCGCTTCAGCCTGGGGAGTCAGTCATTACCAATTTTGCGCCTGCCCTTTGGTCTCACCACAGCCCCCAGGGTGTTCACCAAGTGTTTGGCAGTAGTGACGGCTCACCTGAGAAGTCTTGGATTCCAAGTGTTTCCCTATCTCGACGACTGGCTCCTGACTGCCACCACCAGGCATCTACTAATGGACAACCTCAAAGCCACCATCTCCCTGGGTGTTTCCCTGGGGATTACATTCAATTGGTCAAAGTCTGTCTTGCTGCCCTCTCAACGCATAAAGTTTATAGGAGCAGAGATAGACTCAAGATTGATGCGCGTCTTTCTTCCTGCCGAAAGGATCCGAACTTTACAGGGCCAAGTTCAAGCTCTAATCTCGAGATCCAAAGCCCCAGCCAGGATGGTTCTACAGGTTTTAGGCTCAATGTCTGCCACAGTTCATTTAGTTCCTCTAGCAAGATTACACATGAGGATTCTTCAGTGGCTCTTGTCAACTCAATGGTCCTTTCAGGATCTTCCCCTCAATCATCACATCATGATTACGGAAATATGCAAAAGGGACCTGCGCTGGTGGCTTCAGACATCCAACTTGGATCAAGGGAAACCCTTTGTCCTCCCTCCAGTGGTTACCCTGACGACAGATGCCTCCCAGATAGGGTGGGGGCATTGTCTGGGCAGGCTAGTTCAGGGCTCCTGGCTTCCAGACTAAGCTCTTCTCCACATCAACGTGTTGGAGATGAGGGCTGTACTTCTATCCCTACAGGCCTTACACAAGTTTCTTCCTCAGGGCATCATCGCCATCCACACAGACAACATGTCGGTGGTCTGGTATCTGAACAAACAAGGAGGGACCAGATCGTACCCCTGCAGAGGCTATGAGAGTGTGGGAATGGGCTGTAGCTACCAACCGCTTGGTAGCGACCCACATCCCGGAAAGTCAAATGTATTGGCGACAAATTAAGCAGGACAATTCTCTCTCCTCACTTAATGGTCTCTAAACCGCACAGTAGCAGCCCAGGTTTTCAAGAGATGGGGACGCTGCGGTTGCCACTCATTTGCAACTCCACAAAACGCCAAGTGCCAAAGGTTCTTCTCCTTGATCCCACATCAAGAAGTACCAGCCATGGATGCTCTAGCACAACCTTTGGCCAACAGGGCTACTTTATGCCTTTCCTCCAATTCCACTTCTTCCCAAAGTTATTCAAAAGCTTCTCAACTGGGGTCTTTAATGATTCTGATTGCCCCATACTGGCCTCGCCAGATATGGTTTCCTTACCTGAAGAAGCATGCAGTGGACGATCCGCGGACCTTAGACCTGATTCCGACTTGCTAATCCATCAGTCGGGACATTGGCATCAGTCCCTTCAATCCTTGAAATTGACAGCTTTCCTCCACTTCCGACCTTAGTTAGAAGGCAAAACACACTAGATCCGGAAGTTGTTCACATTTTATCTTCGGCCCACAAACCCACCACTAACAAATTGTACCTCAGTAAGTGGAAGAGGTTTGCTATCTGGGCTCAACTCAAGGGCTTAGACCCTATCACTGCTCCTGTCCCAGAGGTTTTGAAATTCTTAACATCCCTGTTTAATCAGGGCTCTTCTGTCTCAACTATTAAAGTCCAACTAGCGGCTATCTCTAAATTTCACGAATCCACGGATCCTCCTTTGATGAGCAGCAGACTATGCAAAACGTACATTAAAGGTGCGAGTCTATTAAGACCACCAGTTTTTCATCCTGCACCTCCGTAATCTTGATTTAGTGCTTCACAAGATTAACATCTCCCCTTTCGAACCGGGCTGCTACATGCAGTTAAAATATCTGTCTTGGAAAACGGCATTCTTAGTGGCTATTACTTCTGCAAGAAGAGTTTCAGAGCTTCAAGCCCTGTCTATTAAAACCACCGCATTTGATTTTCCACAAGGATAGAGTATCACTTAGGCCTAATCCATCCTTTTGTCCCAAAGGTCTGTTCTAGTTTCTGTCTTCAACAATCTCTAGAGCTACCAGTTTTCTTTCCAAAATTCTCTAATGAAGCAGAATACACTCTCCATAAATTGGATGTTCATAGGCAATTAGGGTTATTGACAGATTCGGAATTTTAATCAGCATTGTTTGTCTACTATGTGGTGCACTTTACCAGACTACAGAGGGATTTGATTAAAGAGCTCTCCAAATCCTTATCAGGAGCAGTAACTGCTGAGGCACAGACTTCCATTGCATCACAGTTGGCTACCTTACAGTTCATTACTAATTTGTCTATGAAAGGAGGCTAATTTCACATGCAGCTGAAGGAACCTCAAGAGCAGTGGGTTCAAGCTTTTCCATTAGGAGGCATGCCTGGATGTACCTTTGTGATTTTGTGGAGTTCTTCATGTCCTCCTTCATTAGTGCTTCTTTTGATGGAAGTTTGTTGTTTGACTCCAAAGTGAAGGACTCACTCTTAAGGTGTGAGCAAGATGGTAAGACCCTGTCTGCAGTGGGCGTAAAGTTTTTGACTCCTCAAGGAACCTTTTCTAGGAATCAACAAGGTGGTCAGAAAATGTGGTTCAGAAAATACCTGGGTCCTTTCCATGATCTACATGGGGATAGTTCCCCTAGAGGCAGATAAGGGAACTCTAATAGAAAATGCCACCCGCATGGCAGAGGAGGCTCGTGGAACCAGGGGCCCAAAGATTCCTTCCCAACTAACACCATCAGCGCTTCTAGAAGGAGGCCCGATTGCCCACCTCAGGAGGCAACTGGAGGTCGGCTGTCCCTGCACCAGAAAGCCTGGCTAGATGTTACAGAAGATACATGGGTGCAGAAGATTATTTCCAGAGGATATATAATTCCCTTTTCCCTTCCTCCCTCTTTAACAGTAAACAAAAGTTTTGATGTCCCACCCAATCAGAGGAAAGTAGCAGCACTAGAAATAAGAAAACTGCTAGAAAAACGTTGGTCCCCCACGACCAGAAATAATCCGAAACATACTCAAGATTCTTTTTAGTGTCAAAGAAAACAGGAGAATGGAGAACAATTTTGGATCTCAGCAACCTGAACAAATCATTTCAGTACACAATGTTTTAGATAGTCATGGTTCAGTCCATTTTGCCCCCAGGGTGTTCACCAAATGCATGGCAGTAGTAGTAGCCCGCTTGAGACTACACGGATTCTGAGTGTTTCTTTACCTGGACAACTGACTCATTACCGCTCTGACCAGCCATCTACTGACCAGAGTGAGAGACTGTGTACTTCAAATGTGCTCTCACCTAAGCATTACAGTCAGTCTCAACAAATCTCAACTAGAGCCAACTTAAGTGCTAGAATTTATATGAGCCTTGACACTGTATCAACGACTGCCTCCCTTCCCCTGCCAAGGGTTCAAGCTATAAGATTTCAAGTCAAAAAGATAATTCAAAACTCTTCACTTTCAGCCCAACTGATTCTACAAGCATTAGGGTTGATGTCTGCTGCCATAATTCTGGTTCCATTGGCAAGATACTATATGAGGGTTCCTATTAGAAGACCAAAGACAAATTCTTTTGAATGCGTCTTGGTCGAACTTAAAAGACTGAAATGGCAAAATATCGAAGCGGCTTTTAAGCAAATTCTTTCCCTGGGAAAGAATTTGCTTGGCTGCTTAGTTACTTCGCCATTTTTGGCACTGTAGTGTGGTCTCTGAGTTGGTATGTTTAAGTAGGGGGGGTTGGGGGGACGAAGCCCCCCACTTAATGTAATGTTTAAAGTGTTTTGTTTTTTATTTTTTATTTTTTTTGTTGGAACAGCGATTTTTTTCCCTTGGAAAAAAATTGCTGTTCTGACAGTTCGAGATTGTAAGCTTTCACTTACATAGGGGTGATTATCACCGTTCGCTTTTTTAAGCATTCCATAATCTAATATAGACCCCCATATGAGAATTCTTCAATGGATCCTGGCAACTCAGCAATCAGTTCTGTATTGGCCTTTGTCCAGCCAGACCAAAATAACTCAGGCATGCAAAATATATCTCAGGTGATGGATTTCCTCAGAACAGATTTTACAAGGCCAACCTTTCGTATTTCCTCAACCCAAGGCTATAGTGATCACAGATGCATCACAATTTCAGTTTGGGGGGGTCACTTCTTGAGAAAGACAGTCCAAGGCACCTGGTCCCCAGAACAGGCCAACATGCATATGAATGTATTAGAAATGAGAGCAGTCCTCCTAGAGTTGCAGGCCTTGCAAGACTCTCTCCCCTCAGAGACTATTGAGATTCAGACTGACAATAACAACAAAGCTTAACCATGCTCCCTGGCTAACTAAGCAAACTAAACAGACCTTCTTCTACAGAGACAGAGCCTGGAAAGAATGGCAAAAATGTAGAACTCAGGCAAATGAGCAAAATTATAAACAACTTCGTAATACAGCAAAAAAAAAAAGTCATAACTGATAAAACCTATTTCTCCACACAACTATCCACTCAAAAAATAATCAAAAAAATTCTGGAAATCTGTATCCTCCCTGCTTAATCAAGGAAACATTCAACATCCATCACCCTTCTCCTGACAAATACCCTTACTAGATTGCTCAAATGTTTAACACCTATTTTATTGATACCATAAAAAACTAGTCAAGGATTAATCTACAAAAAGCAGTCCTAAGTCCCAAAATATCACACAAGTGGACCCCACATCTACCACTATATACACTAGGGTTACCTCTGACAATATCCCATCCACTCCCTCTCCTCACTTCAACCAGTACCTACATCCCTAATTCTTAAATTGCTAATCGAACTGTAACCCCTCTCACTCTCCACTGATAATTTATCACCTGAAAACTTACAACTTCCAGCCAAAGCAATAGCTTACCCTGTAAGTATTCTTATTATTCATTCAGTCTCTTAATCTTATGTCCCCCAACTGTGGAAAAGTCTGTTATAACTCCTTTACACAAAGGTGGTAATACACAAAATCTCTCAAATTACCAGCCAATCTCCATACTCTCCCCACTATCAAAAATCATAGAAAAGTGCATACAAACCCAACTACTAAATCACCTCACTAACAATAACCTCCATCTCCCACCCAACATGGATTCCGTCCTGGACATAGCACAACCACAGCATTACTCTCCTTCACTAATACTGTGAATAAAGCTCTTGATGCTGGCCTATCAACTTCAGTACTCCTATTAGACCTATCAAAGACTTTTGATACAGTATCACACCCTAAGTTATTACAACAATTCAAAAAACTAGGATGCTTTCTAAGCGTGTTAACTTGGTTCTCCACCTACCTAAATAATAGACAACACTTTCTGTTAGATGGCAAAACCAACAATCAGAGTATCTGGTTAATAATGCAGGGGGCCCACAAGGATCCATTTTAGGACCTCTACTTTTTAACATATTCATTAATGATCTTAATAAAGCCTACCAACAAAGCACACTCATCCAATATGCAGATGATTCAACTATCATCTCCTCCAACAATTTCTCCAACTTACAAAAGATCACACAAGATGTATTCACATCTATATAAACCTGGCTAAATGATGATCAATTAATGTCGAACCCCAAAAAAACTAAATTGCTACTATTTTTTTTAAAGCTCCAGCCGCAGAATTTAAAATATTTTCACATAATAATACAGAAATTGAACAGGTGAAAACTTCAAAACGTCTAGGAGTCAGTATTGATGACAATTTCTCTTTCAAACAACACATTTTCAATACAATAAAAAAAACACTTCAAACTTGGCAAACTATACCAACATAAATTCTACTTAGATAAACAAACAAAAATAAAACTATAGAAGTCCCACTTTTATAAACCTCCATACATCCTTCAGTAATAAATTGCAGTCCTGTTACTATAAGATAGCAAAATTTGCCTCCAGAATGTCCAACATCTCACACCACTGCAAAGTTATTACAAACTTGTCTTGGCTTGAATTTTACCAGTACCTCTATTGCACTCAATTAGCTCTCGCTCACAAGCTAATATTTAAATGTAATAACTGCCCTGCACTACAATCTATCTTACACACATACACCCCAACTAGAGCTGGACAATGCCTATATTCCAATAACATGGCCAAACTATGGAATGCCCTCCCTTTTTACATTACTCAATTAGAATTCCTAATAGGCTTTAAAGCTGCACTAAAAACCCACGCAGAACAAAAAAACAGGTAGGAACTTGCCAAACTTCAACCAATGAACAGACAAAGCAATTCCTGTGGAAACAGTAGGAAAAAAGAGTCACAGCAACCTCCAAAGTAGATAAAAAGTTGATTTATTACAATAATCCAATAATTCAAACCAGTAGTCAAGCGTGCTTTCGTCTTGTAACCCAAGACTTTTTAGTCTTAGAACTCATACAGTCAAAATAGGGGAAGACTAACAGTGAGCCAGTTTGCAACCACATGGGTTGATACCCAGCAGGATGAGTTTATCCATGATGCCTGAATGAGGGATTGTGTGAAAGGCCTTGGCTAAGTCTAGGTAGGCCGTATGCACAGATTTACCCTCATGTAGGGCTTTGGTGACTGTCTCGAAAAAGTCCACCACATTTAACAGGCATGATCTCTCCTTGACAAAGCCAAACTGGGTGGGGTCAAGCATTTGGAGATTTCCTATATCTTTGTTAATGAGGTCTATAGGTTCATAGATAGGTACTAGGCTATCTGCCCGAGGGCATTTATAAGCCTAGCCAGAGTGTGTCAGCTTTCGCCGCCCCATTGATTAATTAACTGAGCCTCTGTCAAGCAGAGCCAATGAAGTGATCCCAGGGGTGTATTTTCTGTTACCCATCCACTTGTCAAGGTTTCTCTTGAAGAGTGTTAGTGAGGGTCTCTGCCTAATGTAGTTTGGAGTTTTGTTCCAAAGCATGGGGAGTCTCTGTGACAGGAATCTATTCCTCCAGCATGTTCTATTTATTGTTGTGGTGAGGTTTAGCTCACTAGAGCATGTGGCTCGCAGTGACTTGGATTTCTTTAGGTGGAGCATGTCCATCAATTCTGAGTTGGACATGGCTTTGTAAGTCAGGAAGAGATCACCTCTAAGTAAGCGATATGCCACTGAGTACAGCTGGAGTTTTTTCAGTCGGGCTGCATAGGACATATGTTTGAGGCAAATAATCCTCTTGGTGAGGTACTTTTGTTGTCTTTCCAGCTGTTGGAAGTGTCTTGTGAGGTACATCCCAAATGGGGCATTGTACTCTATGATGGGTCTGATGAGTGACGGGTAGAGGGGCACTATATCCTCTTTATTTCTAGATGCCAACCCTTTAGTAATTAGATGGGACATAGAAGGATTTCCTAACTACTTTGGCAATATGATTGTTAAAGGAGAGATTACTATCTACCTGGTTCCCCAGATCTCTTAGTGCCACTTCAGTATTAAGGGGGCTGCCACCTATGTGGTAATTCGTGGGTGTTTTGTTTTTCCCAAATGGTATGACTATGCATTTTTGGGCATTTAGCTTGAGGCCATGACTTTTGACACCAGGTGTACGTCTTAGTAAGACCCTTTTGGAGAATGTCCATGTCAGCCGGAGAGTCAGTAATGGCTCCCGGTTTGCAGTCATCGGCGAACTTGGTTAGCCATTGTCCTCCTGTGTTTGCCTGTACTTCTGAGAAGTATATGCCGAACAGTAGGGGTCCCAGGACAGAGCCTTGCGGGACACCACTTGTGACTGGTTTAGAGTCTGACCTGGAGCCCGCTATTCTTACCGTGTGAGTTCTGTCTGTAAGCCAGTTGGCAACCCATCTCATGACATAGGGGTTTATGTTCAGGCTGGTGAGTTTTTCTGTAATACCTGAGTGGGGAATCGTGTTGAATGCCTTGGTGAGGTCAAGGTAGGCTGTGTGAACCACCTTTCCCTCGTCTATGGCCTTGGTGACTGTCTCGAAGAAGTCAACCAGGTTTAGTAGGCATGATCTGCTCTTAGCAAAGCCAAACTGGGACGGGTCAAGTGTTTGGAGGTTCCCAATGTCTTCGTTAATGAGTTCCATGATTATGCGCTCCATAGCCTTGCAGACTAGGCTAGTCAGGCGTATGGAGCGACAGTTACCAGGGTCAGTTGTGGCCCCCTCCTTTGTGGAGCGGACTAACTGTTGCTGTGCACCATCTATCTGCCAGGATGTTGGCAATATCAGTAGGTTCAGTATATTTTGTGCTATTTTGCACTAGCTCAGTGCATATCTGCGAGTTGCCACTTAGATTCTTAACATAGCTAAAGAAGGCTTTGTGGTTATCTTTTGAATCCTTGGCTATTTTTCTTTTGAAGTTAGCCTTGGATGGTTTTATGAGGGACTTTAGTTTCTTACTGATACTGATTAGGGATGTCTTTCCTTCTTGGGATTTGCTTTTTTTCTGAACTAGTTTTCTCCTTCTGTTGTATAGCCTGTTTATGGCAGGGGTCCACCAGACTGGTTTCCTTCTCTTAGAGGAGTGAGTCTTGGTTTTGCTAGGGATGGCACGATCCATGCATCCTTGTAGGTGCTCATAAAGTACATTTGTAAAGTTTTCTGCATCTTGTGCAGCGTTATCCTTTAGCGTGGGAGCTGTGAAACCACCTCTGTCTTAAGTAAGGTAAAGTTTGCTTTAGAAAAGTTTTTTACTGTGGTTTCCTTAGTTGGGGGTGGTGGTGAGGTGTAGACATCCAGAGTGATTACTTTATGGTCTGATCTAACCAGTGACAGGTTGACCTCCGGTGTGGAACACTTGTCGCCCATGTTGGTGATGACCAGGTCCAATATGTTTTCATCTCTGGTAGGGGAGTTTCCAGCTGATCCAGGGCATTTGAGTTGATGAATTCCAGGAAGTGCTGGGCCTGGGATTTTGTTCTCGAGTAGTTTTTCCAGTTAATGGTAGGGTAATTGAAATTGCCCAATATCAAGGTGTTTGGTAGGACCTTCATGTTTTCCAGTGTCTCCAGAAAGGCGGAGTGGTAGTCCTAGGTCATATGGAGGGTGATCTGTAACAGGTCACAATTTGCATTGCAGATTTGCCCGATGTTATTTGCACATGGATGAGGTATCATGCTGCGCCACTAACCTGGAGGTGTAGGTATCCTTGATGAATATGGATACAGCCCCTCCTTTTGTGTTTCGGTAGGACCTTCATGTTTTCCAGTGTCTCCAGAAAGGCGGAGTGGTAGTCCTAGGTCATATGGAGGGTGATCTGTAACAGGCCACAATTTACATTGCAGATTTGCCCGATGTTATTTGCACATGGATGAGGTATCGTGCTGCGCCACTAACCTGGAGGTGCAGGTATCCTTGATGAATATGGATACACCCCCTCCTTTTGTGTTTCGGTCCATGTTCTGTGGTCGAAACGTGTGGTATGAGTTGTAGCCCGGTAGTGCTGGGGTGCTGTCTGAAGCCTTGAACCAGGTTTCAGTTACTGCACAGCTGTCGATGTTCTCCATACTGAGGAGTGCTTCGAGCATGTGCATTTTGAGATTTAAACTCCTGGCATTGAGTAGCATAACCCACAGTTTTTTGTTAATTGTGCTGTTTACAGAGGTGGGTTTGACTTTTGAGCCTTGCCTAAAAAAGGCACTATGGGGGCAGCAAGAGCCTTGGCCAGTATTCGAAAGCATAGGGGTGACAGGTGCAAGCTGTCTCTTGCGAAGCAAAGTGGCTTGTTGAGCATGTTGTCCCAGGCTGACAGACACTGGATCCCCTTTGAATGACAACAGAAACTTAACCAGTTGTTGAAATTGATAATTTTTTCTTTATACTGAGGTATCATTCTTGGTGAGGGCAGGATGCTACTCAGGGTCAGGGTCATACCTGCGTGGGCTACATGATCAAAGAGCTCTTTCATGTCTCTTTTCATGTAGTGCAGGAAGGTATGTCTCAAGTCATTCACACCAACATGAACAATGAAAGAGTCATATTTGTATTTGTTCTAGAGTGACCTGAGTGCTTGTGTTATGTGGCGGATTCTGGCTTCCGACAGGCAGCTAACAGTAACCTTCTGCTTGTCCAGCCTAGTGAGTGGGACGTCAGTGTGCCTGACTATAGAGTCACCTATTACTAGTGTGTTAGGTATGTTATTTCACCTTAAGGGCTGTGATTGTGCGGCACACAGATTTTGTGTTTTATGTGTTGTCTGGTTTGTGACAGGAGGTGCAGGTTGTTTGGGTGTCTGCTTTGGAGGTCTCTGATGCTTTTGCAGGTTTTTATTTAGAGCCTCCGAGTATGAGTTTGTGTATTTATGTGTATTTTTTGCTAGTGCTGGTTTAGTAGGTCTATGTGTGGCTGGAAGTGTGGTGCAAGTGTTAACCTTCTCCTCTTGACTGTCTGTTCTAGTCGTGAATGGAGAGAGCTTAGCCTCCAGTTTGGCTGTATAATTGCATCTCTCGCATATGTTAATGTTTTGTGGTAGGAGGAGAGGGTTGTCTATGTACATGAGGCAGTTGTAACATTGCTTTAGGATACCCAGATTCACTAGCTGGACTGGAGAGTACACCTGAAATGGCCCTTTGGTCATGCCTGAGTAATAGGGAGAGCTGCGTAGTCACCTGGTTGGTAAGGGGTGAATAAAGAGCCTTGCCCTGCTGGGCAATCAAGTGTCAGGGTATATTAATGCTTGCTATTAGGTCTGGGCAAGTGCTGGGCTGTAGGATGCTTTTTGAGTGCTTAGGTTGAGAGTTAGACTAATTTCAAGGGAAAAACTGAAGAGGAGACTTAGTGGAGCCTAGAATAGTTTAATCCTAGCTAACTGGCGCAGCCCGGCGTGCAAAACCGTGCAAACGCGTTTTTTATAGCAGGGAAATGAAAGACATAGAAATTAGCCCAAAATGGCCAATAAACTACTAATTTCTGGGCTGGAACCACTCCTCCAGGGACAGATAGGCTGCTCAAAGCTCCCCTCTCTCACGGTTGAAAAGAGAAACTTCCTTCTTTCCAAGTAAGGTATGGGCAACTCAGAAACTTGTAACACAGCCATGAATTCAGCACTAGCCTGAAAACTGGACTATACTAGCTTAGAAAGGCGGGAAACAAGGACTTTGTTTTGTTTTTTTTGAAAAGATAAGGCAAAAACAGTAAAAATACACTTAATACAGCTTTAAACGACTTCAAACTATGATGATTTGTTCCATGGCCTTGCAGATAAAGCTGGTCAGGTTAATGAGTCTGTAGTTCTTGGGGTCCATGAATGCACATCCTTTGTGCAAAGGGATGATGGTAGCTGTTTTCCATTCAGCTGGGATGAAGCCAGTGCTTAGGTTGTGATTGAAAACTGTGCCCAATGGTGATGCTAATTCCTGTTTTAACCCATGTAAAACACAGCCCAGTATGTTATCTGGTCCCATAGAGGCTGTGTTTTTGGCCTTGCAGAGGGCATTTAAAACCTGCTACTCGGAGATACTAGGTGGGGGACAGGTGTTAGGGATGCTTTGGATATATGTGGCAGTGACAGGGAGTGAAGTTTTCACTGAACCTGTCAGACAGCAGGTTTGCTATAGCCACATGTTTTGTATATGTAGTACCATTAACTATGAGTTCAGCACAAATCTGGGCCTTACCTTTGAGGTTTTGGATGTAACTAAAGAATGCCTTGTGGTTATCCTTCATTAGGGAAGCTAATTTGGTTTGGTAGTTAGCTTTGGAGGACTTCAATAGAAGTCTTATTTGCTTGTTTAAGTTGAGGAGGGAGTATTTCCAGTTTTGAGACTGTTCCTTCCTACTCTTAGACAGCAATTTCTTTCTCTTGTTGTATAGCCTATTAATGGCAGTTGCTCACCAGGCAGGTTTGTTTTTCCTTGAAGATCTTGCTTAGTTGTAAAGGTGATTGTATAAAGCATTGGTGTATATAACTCACCATAGGTGTCTGTTCCATCAGTGGGGGGAGGGGCTATGAAGCTATTTATGCTGTCATGTAAGAGGCTATAATTGGCCTTAGAGAAGTTTTTGTAGTCTAGCTGTTGCTAAGGATCTTGGATCCAATTTCAGACCTTCTGTCTCATCTGACAGAAAATGATTCTTCCAGATATTTTGGGCCTAAAGTTGAAGGCATAGTTACTCCAATGCTATTGATAGCTAGACATCCCAGGCTTTCCTCCCCTGTCTGTCACATCCTGTTGTCTCCCCACAAATCTTCCACTAGGAAGATTTACAAAAATAAACGGAAAAGATTTGTAGCTTGGGCGCAACAGAAAGACATCTGTTTTCATTTTCAGCACCACTACCCAAGGTTCTCGAATTTTAGGCTACTATTAATGAAGTGGCTAGTTCTTCAACAGTTAAAGTACAATTGGCTGCTATTTCTAATTTTCTTGTTGAAGTTGATAGTTCTTTAGCTTCATTGTGACTGTGTAAGGCATTTATTAAAGGAACCTTTTTACTGAAACCTCCCTTTAAAGATCCTACTCCAGCATGGGATTTGAACCTAGTTTTACAACACTGACTTGGTCATCATTTGAACCAGCTGCTAAATGTTAACTGAAGATGTTAAGTTGTCAATCTCGCCTTCATTCTTGCTGGATGGGTTCGGAGCCGATCCTCGGCTCCGACTCGGCACTTGCTAAGCTCGAGAGCTAATTTTACCAGCTCGAGGCAACCCTATATCCCATGATGCAAGGCGGAGATTACTCAGATCTCGTTTGCCGCTTCGCTAACGAGGTGCCTTCTTTTACCAGCTCTTGGTAAGTGAACTTTTCAGAGACTTTAGTCTACCCCCCTTTAATTTTATATATATATATTATATTTTAGTTAGTAATCGACTCACCTTAGCCCTATTCCCGTCAGTGTTCCCTTCTTTTTGACTAAATATTCCCTTGTCCCTAGTCAGGCCTTACGCCTTCCCCTCCCTAGATTTTTCCTGTCAGGGATTGTTTGTGTGTGACTGTGTGTTTTCCCTGGTTAATGTAATTTAATTTAATTAATTTAAATTATTTTGTTGGATTGAGTGTTTTTTGTGTGTGATTGTGTTACTGTTGTTCATCGACACAGTTATGTCGAAGGACACTAAGGTCTCAGGCTTCAAGAAGTGTGACTCGTGCTGTCAGAAGATGTCTCTGACAGACAGTCACACTTCTTGTGTTTATTGCCTGGGACCTTCGCACCTGCAGGACTCTTGTGCTATCTGTCATGCTTTCAGCCCAAGAGTCCTGCAGGAATGAAAAAATAAACTTATATTAAGGGGCTTATTAAAGCCCGAGAGCTCCCCGACTAAGTCGGTGCCGGGGAAGCCCTCGAAGCCTGTTAAGCCTTCGGCTCAAGCTTCCAAGCTGTCGGCTTCAGGTCCTTCATCACCAGGCTCGAGATCGGCTCCGGCCGGAGCCGATCTTTCCATGTCAGTCTCAGTATCGGCTCCATCCGGCGCCAATGCTACTAGATCCAGACACTCAGTGTCGGCTCCGGCTGGAGCCGATGTAACTTCGGCTCCGATGGCTCCATTGATCTCAAGAAAGAGATCTCGATCCCCTTCAGTGGAATCCATACATTCGGCTCCGAGATCACCTTTGCTCTCGGAGCGGAGCCATCGGAGCCGATCTTCTTGGTCATCCAGGCTATCTGATCACGACCTTGAGAGAGTGGTGAGTAGACTATTAAAGTCTCAGGCATTGGCCCAAATACTCCATAGCCCATCTCAACAGACGGTAGCTATATCACATCCACCGAGCATTCCTCCTCCGACTCTCTTACAGAGTTTGGAGCCGGAGCTCCTCGGAACCGGTACCGTTGTGACTTTGGAGCCGATACCACCCCTTTCGGCTCCGTCGTCCTCGGCTCCGATTTCCTCCTTGAAACCTTCATTGAAGGGATCCGGGCGTCTAGTCTCTCTCGTCGGCTCCGAGGGGGCGAGTGGCATCGGACCCTTGTCCGACCCGTTCTCCCTCTCGGAGCTTCGGCGTTGGTGAGCTCTGCCCCGACATCTGCCTCGGAGCCTTCCCTCTCGGTGAGGCCTGGGGTTCCTATCTCTTCGGAGAGGGAGCTTTCTGGTCTCTCTGACAGGGGAGCCTTCGAGGTGATGAGTGTACTAGCCCCTGGGCTTAGTCAACGGACAACTACAGTGCCTGCTGACGTCTCCTCCCACTCTTGCTCCCGGACCCAGAGATCCAACGCCTCAGGTTTCCCCATTGGGAATATCTTCCTCTTCTGAGGCTTCTCCTGATCCGTCAGGAAAACCCCCGCGTAAGAGGACATGTAAGAGGAAACATTTAGACTCCCCTGAGTCTACTACATCAGATACTGACTTGGATGAGTCGGAGGGATCCCCAAGGTCCTCCTCTGAGGATGTCTCATTTTCAGACATCCTTGAAATCCTGAAACAGAGGGGGAACTGGCCTTCCATTAATCCCTCCGAGGACGAGTCAGTATACCTGGAGGTGTTCGGATCTTGACCCTCCACCTCCTGGGTGTCTCCCCCTTTCGACCCTCTCATGGAAGTAGTGGCTCGGAAGGCGTGGATGGCTCCAGATTCTGTGGAATCTATCCCTAGGAGACCTTCAAAATTTATCACTGCCCACAAGATAGACAATATTTGACAAAGGGTGTCCCAGTTGATGCCATGGTGGTGGCTGCTGCCACCAAGAAGGAATTAGCTGATCCTTCAGTACCTGTCCATCCTCCTAATAAAGATTCTAGGACTATGGACAGGTACAGTAAGCGGATTTTTTCTTCAGCGACTTTTGCTATGAGATCGCTGAACTACTTATGCCACTTCACCCGACTTCAAAGAGACGTTCTTAAAGAATTGGGAGAAGTTTTACAGGATCCATCAGCTGCTGGGTCTCAGGATAAGATTAGCTCACAGCTAGGAATCCTTAACTCCATTGCTAACTCCTCCATGCGGCTCATTTCTTATGCAGCCGATGGAGCGAGTAGGGCCGCAGGCACAGGAGTGGCTTTAAGGCTTCAGTCCTGGATGCGGCTTTGTAATTTTGCAGACCCCTTCAAGGCGTCTTTCACAAACTCCCCCTTTGATGGCTCGACCTTGTTCGGTCCTCAAGTGAAAGACACTTTGACTAGATGCGAAAAAGATGGCAAGACTCTTTCTGCCGTAGGAGTCTGTTTCTCCACCCCTTCTAGACCTTACCCCAAAGGACAGAAGGGAGGGAAAATGTGGTTCCGCAAATCTCAAGGAGTCACGCCTGACGCACAAAGTCAGTTTACCCCAAGAGACAGAGGGGGTAACAATAATAGACGCCGCCCTAGGGGCAGAGGTGGTCCGCAGAATCAGGGTAGCAGAGAGCCTCTTTCTGACAAATCCTTCCAGCATCCCTGAGATGTTGCCCGATTGTCCACCTTCGGAGGCAGTCGGGGGGAAAACTATCGCTGTACCCAATAGCCTGGCTTTCCCTTTCTCAAGACAAATGGGTACAGTCAATTATATCCGAGGGTTACAAAATTCCCTTTATTCAAACCCCAATTCAACAAAAGGGAACCCTTCCAGACGTTCCACCCGGTCTAAGGGAATTAGCAGTACTAGAAATATCAAAACTGCTAGTAAAAAGAGCCATCCAGACAGTCCAAGCGGACCAAATAGGATCCGGAATCTACTCAAGGTTCTTTTTAGTTCCAAAAAAGACAGGAGACTGGAGACCAATATTAGATCTCAGCAAACTCAACAAGTTTGTAAAGAAATCAAGATTCCGGATGGTCACGCTTCAGTCTATTCTGCCCTTTCTGGGCAAGGACAATTGGATGTGCTCGATAGATCTTCAGGATGCGTACTACCACATAAAAATTCACAGATGCTCCAGAAGATTTCTCCGCTTCCGGCTGGGGACCAGTCACTTCCAATTCAGAGCCCTGCCCTTTGGACTCACTACAGCCCCCAGAGTGTTCACCAAATGCATGGCAGTGGTTACGGCTCACCTGAGACGTCAAGGATTCCAGGTGTTTCCATATCTAGACGACTGGCTCCTCACTGCCACCACCAGGCATCAGCTTCTCCAAGCCAGAAATTACACCATTCATACTTGCAGAGGGCTAGGAATTTCTATAAATTTAGAAAAATCTGCCTTGTCACCTTGTCAATATATTACTTTTATAGGCGCAAAATTGGACACCGTACAACTTTCTGCAAGGTTGACAGACCAAAGGATCTTGGACATTCAAAGACACGTCCAAGTGATTCTATTCAGCAACAAAATTCAGGCCAGATTTGCTCTGAAAGTACTGGGTCTTATGGCGGCCGCCATAACACTTCTTCCCCTCGCCCGCTTTTACATGCGGCTTCTACAATGGATGCTATTCACCCAATGGTCCTTTCAACAACTTCCCATGCGTCACCAGATCATAGTAACTCCAACTTGCAAAAGGCATCTGACTTGGTGGATATCGTCCCCTCAAATCCATCAAGGCAGACCATTTGTTCCTCTTGCTCCGGTTGCCACGGTCACATCGGCCGCCTCCCGGATTGGGCGGGGGGGGGCATTATCAGGGCAGAATGGTCCATGGCACTTGGCAACCTTTCGAGTACCATCTGCACATAAATGTTCTGGAGATGAGAGCAGTGCTTTTAACGTTGCAAGCCCTCAACGACTCTCTTCCCTGGGAACTATTGCAGTCCAAACGGACAATATGTCCGTAGTGTGGTATATAAACAAACAGGGCGGAACCAAGTCCTATCCACTGTGTCGAGAGGCTCTCAGACTTTGGCAATGGGCAATCTCCTCTCACCGGTTTCTGATAGCAACGCACATCCCGGAAATCCAACATCATAGCGGACAGATTGAGCAGAGCTATTCTCATGCCTCACGAGTGGTCTCTCAAACAGTCAGTGACGGAAGAGATTTTTCAGAAGTGGGGTCTTCCTTGCTGCGACCTTTTCGCTACACCTCAAAACAGCAAATGCCCAGACTTCTTCTCTCTTCCCCCTTCCAGGCCATCCCCCCAGAGACGCTCTAACCCAAGACTGGCCCCGGGGACTTCTTTATGCCTTACCACCTTTTCCGCTGATACCTCAGCTAATTCAGAAAGCAACCGCTTTGAGAGCCAAGTTGATTCTCATTGCCCCTTATTGGCCTCGACAGATATGGTTTCCGTTCCTACATCATTACCTCTTGGTACAGCCATGGCATCTGGACCCGGTTCCAGATCTTTTGACCCACCAGTCGGGTCAACTGCACCAATCCATACCTTCTCTCAACCTCACTGCTTGGTTGCTCCACTTCCATCCTTAGCCAGGCTTCCTATGATTTCTAATCCTGTATGGGATATCTTAGTAGCTTCCCTAAAATCTTCTACCAGAAAGATTTACACTAGTAAATGGTGACGTTTGTCTTTCTGGGCAAAAGCTAGGAACATAGACCCCTATACTGCTCCAATTCATTCGGTATTGGACTTCCTAGCTGACATTTTTCATTCAGGATCCTCTTCTTCCACAGTGAAAGTTCAACTGGCAGCCATTTCAAATTTTCATATAGGCTTTTTGGACCACAACATTATGTCACATAAACTTTGCAAGGCATTCCTTCGAGGTATCTTTTTATTGAAACCTCCGATTAGAGACCCCCCACCACAGTGGGATCTAAATTTAATTTTAACATCCTTGATTCTTCCCCCGTTCAAACCTGCAGCTGCCTGTTCTTTGAAATTACTTTCTTGGAAAACACTTTTTCTAGTTGCCATTACATCTGCCAGAAGAGTATCTGAGCTTCATGCTCTCTGTGTTCGCCCTCCCTATCTAATATTCCACAAAGACAGGGTGTCCCTAAGAACTAATCCGTCTTTCTTACCAAAGGTGGCATCACAAACTAACCTAAATCAATCCATTGATCTTCCAGTATTTTTTCCGAACTATTCTGATAGAGCTGAACAAAAGTTACATTATCTCGATGTTCACCGTCAGCTCAGATATTATCTGGATAAGACAAAAATTTTTAGGAAATCTGATCAACTATTTCTATCCTATGCAGAGAACAGGAAAGACCTTCCAGTTTCTAAGGTAACTTTATCTAGATGGCTGTCTTCTGTGATCACTTACATTTATCAGCTCAGAGGCAAAGAGTTGGTTTCTAACCCAAAAGCCCATTCTACCAGAGCTCTGGCTACATCTACAGCTTTTCAAGCTAGACTTCCTATAGACACTATTTGTGCAGCAGCCACATGGGCCTCTCCTCATACCTTTGTTTCACATTACAAATTAGATTTGGTCTCCAGAGACAGAGCAAATTTTGGTTCCACCATTCTCAAGAGTCTGTTCCATTGAGCCACCCAGGATAGAGGTGCTGGGGACGCGGTCCCATCCAGCAAGAATGAAGGCGAGATTGACAACTTAACATTTAGAAGTTATGTACCTACCATAACGTTCCATGTTAGTTGTCTTCTCTCACCTTCTTTCTTGCGTCCCGCCCTCCATCCCCCTAGCCTGGTCAGACCGGGAGGATTATACATCTTCTATTAAGACGTTATTACCTTTTTCTAGCTGTTCAACTCCTAGTGTCACTAGATTATGTTGATCCTTTCTAGAAGGTTTATGATGTTATTTAGTATCCTTATTTTCTTCCTCCTCTTATGTTGGAAGAAAATACTGCTATTTCTTTAGCTACCAAACGAGATCTGAGTAATCACCGCCTTGCATCATGGGATATAGGGTTGCCTCGAGCTGGTAAAATTAGCTCTCGAGCTTAGCAAGTGCCGAGTCGGAGCCAAGGATCGGCTCCGAACCCATCCAGCAAGAAAGAAGGCGAGAGAAGACAACTAACATGGAACGTTATGGTAGGTACATAACTTCTAATTTTTGACTTGGAAGACAATATTTTGGTAGCTATTACATCAGCTAGAGTTTCAGAACAGCAAGCCTTATCTTCTAAACCCCCTTATTTGATTTTTCATAAAGGTAGAGTGTCTTTATGTATCAATCCATTTTTTCTTCTTAAGGTGATGTCAGGATCCAACATTAATCAATCCATCAACTTTTCAGACTTCTTCCCAATTTTCTCCAATAAAGGGGAATCCAGTTTGCATTTGTTGGATGTTCACAGACCGTTACATTTCTGTCTGGATAGAACTGACAAATTCAGAAAGTCAGATCAATTATTTGTCTTCTTTTCAGAATCAAGACTGGGTAACCAGTTAGCAAAATGACTTTAACTAAGTGGATAACTGATTGCATTTCTTTTGTCTAAAGTAATTGTGGTTTGTCCCTGCTAAAACCTTTGAGATCTCATTCAAGTAGATCCATGGCAATTTCTTCAGTATTTCTGTCCAGGTACTCCATGGATGATATTTGTGCTGCAGCCACTTGGGCTAATCCTAAGACTTTTATTGCTCATTCCAAAGTTGATCTGGTCTCTATGGGATGAGCAGCCTTCAGCTCAACAGTACTCAGGAATATCCTTTTTTCTTAGAGTCCACCTGGGGTTCGGGTAGCTGTGGACTCTGCCCCACATGTTGAGAAATGAGTAAGAATTGGCAACATCAGAAAAAGAAGGTATGCACTCACAATAACGTTCCATCTGTGTTGTCCATTTTCATTCTTCCTCAGCTCCCCTCCCTCCATTCCCCTACATTTTATTGTTTATGACTTCTGGAAGATCGAGAGGAAACTAAAGGAACCAGTGTTCTTCTTTTTGAGTTCCAGTTAGTGGTTTCTCATATAAACATTGTTATTTAGAAATAAAAAGCATCAAACAAGATCTGAGGAATGTGGGGGGGGGGGGCGACTACAACATCTTGGATAACAGAGGAGCTTGAGAGTCTGCAGTAGGCCACAAGCTGTAAAAAGCAGCTGAGTTGGATCCAAGGATTGGATCTGAACCCACATGTTGAGAAAGAATGAAAATGGACAACACAGATGGAACATTATGGTGAGTGCATAACTTATTTTGTGTAAGTCCTACTTACCTGTAATAGTAGATGTTCAAATTTCACACTACCTTAGTGGCATATGGGGTTCTGTGCCTGCACAAATACCTACACTTCCAACGTTCCAGAGCTCTGAATCCCCTACTCTGACTCTTTGACAAGGGATTGGCTAAGCCCCTCTCATCAGGAGAAGCCTAACCCCTGCACAGAAAGTCAGTTATTCCGGCTTTTAATGCTAAGTAGGACGGACCAAGAAGGACCAACCAATTTGCAGCAATAAAACACCAACACAAATAATCAAAGCATCTAACAACACAAGAGTTTGGATACAATCAAACTATATACAAAATAAGGGGGGTGGTTGGTAGGTGTTCCCTCTGAGGTAGTGTAAAATTCAAATATCTGCTGTCACAGGTAAGTAGGACTTATGCAACTGTAATATATATTCATCTTTCACACTGCCTCAGTGCTTATGGATAGATTCCCAAAGTTTACTCTACCTGGTAGGAAGATGGATAAGGATCCAGGAGCCCCTAAAGAATGGTGCTTGCTAAGCCTGCTCTAGAACTTGGGAAATAAAACAGTTTGTAGTGCTTTGTAAAGGTATGAAGAGAGGACCAAGTTGCTACCTATAGAATGCTTCTACAGTTCACTTCTTTCCAATATGCAACTAAAGAGGATAAGGCTGTGGTGAAATGTGCCTTAACCTTGCCTGGAATAGATTTCATTTATGTATGTATGTATTTATTTATTTATTTTATTTATATATTTTTTAACGGGGTAGTACACTAATCTTAATGGACCATTTGCAGGCACAGCCCAGATGAATAGAATCACATAAGAAATGTACAAAACATGTTAACAGATACAAGGATATGCTTTAAAAAAAAAAAAATATATATATATATATATATATATATATATATATATATATATATATATATATATATATAGATAGCACATTTACAGATGCAAGAATATGCTACAACATTTTGTTCAATTAATTTAAAATGTAATTAATTTAATTTAATTTAATTTAATTCACAATTTAGATTGACCATAGTGGGAGTAACAAAAAGCAATAACAGAGGACAAGCAATGAGCACTTACTTGCTTAGAGATAGGTTGACCCTTTTTAGCTCCAGAATAGGGAATAAAAGAAATGTTTGCTTGTTATTCACGCTCTCAGATCTCTGTATTATCTGTGGTCTCCAGGACTGCTTGAAATGATCACAGAGGACACCATAGTGATGTGGTACATAAACAAGTGGGGGGGGGGCAGATCCTACTAGTTGTACAGCCTGGCTACGGTAGCTTGGGAGCTAGCAGTTCAGCATAATTTAACCCTCTAAGTTTCTTACATTCCACCAGAACAAAATGTTGAGGCAGATAAAATGAACGGGACCAGAACAGACCCTCATGAATAAAAAATGAATGAAAGCGTCTTCCAGGAATTGATCCATTTGTGGAGAATTCCTCAAAAGATCTGTTTGCCTCCTTTCAACACAGATAACTGAAACAATTCTGCTCCAGTATTCTCTGCAAGCAGGCCTGAAGAATAGATGCTTTTTTTTTCATTCCCTTGTATGGGGATATTCCTGTATGCTTTTCCACCCTTTCCACTGATTTCCAGGGTCATTCTGAAAATTCGTAACGGTTCTCCAAAAATCATTGTGGTGACACCCTTTTGGCCCAGGCAGCACTGATTCTGCCTACTTACGGAAAGAAGCAATTTCTAATGGACACAGGTAACCTGTAAATGGTTTATCTCCCAGGCTCATGCTTACACTTAACAAGGGACATCTACTAACCATCTTAGCATGTCTGCGCAAGGATCCTCCTCTGTCATCAGTATCTCTAGTCAAGCTATTCTTGAAATGGGTTTTACATATACATCCACCTAGAAAACAGATTGCACCTACCTGTCTTGGAAAATTAAACTTTACCTTCTTTTACCTGGAAAACAGTGTGACTACAAGAAGAGTATCTGAACTGCAGGCTTTTATGGTGGGTCTGCTTGTTGGTATTTCAATGAGACAGGGTTTACTTGATAACAAATCCCTCACTTATTCCGGAAGTGATCTCAGAGTTTACATTAAGCCAAACCATTCATCTATCTGTTTTCTTTCCAGAACCTAAGAAGTAGGGAGAAAATATTATTCATACTCTGGATGGGCATAGGTAGCTCAGGTATTATCTTTACAGAACAAAACATTTCAGGAAAAGCTGAACATGTTTATTTCCTATGACAAAGCTGACCAAAACATGTCTCGCTGGCTGCATTTTGTGCAGCCCGTCTGAACTGCTGCATGGTGACAAGCACAAACGCGCTCACACACACACACACACACACACACACACACACACACACACACACACAGACACACACACACACACACACACTCTTCAGCTTTCATTCATTCATTCATTCAGTCACTGTCTCTCTCTCCGATCGCTCACACACACACACACACACACACACACACACACACACACACACACACACACACACTCTTCAGCTTTCATACCTGCATTAAGTCACTCTCTCTGATTGCTCGCACACACACACACACACACACACACACACACACACACACACACACACACACACACACACACACAAACACACACACAAACACACACACACACACACACACACACACACACACACACACTCTCTTCAGCTTTCATACATGCATTCATTCGTTCTCTCTCTCTCTGATCGCTCACACACACACACACACACACACACACACACACAAACACACTCTTCAGCTTTCATATGTGCATTCACTCACACTCTGTCTCTATCACACACACACACCAGCTTTCATACCTGCATTCAGGCACTCTGTCTCTCTCTCTCCGATCGCTCACACACACACGTGCGCGCACACACACACACATACACACACTTCAGTTTTCATACATGCATTTATTCACTCTCTCTCTTTGATCACTCACACACACACACACACACACACACACACACACACACACACACACACACACACACACACACACACACACACACACACACACACACACACACACACACACACACACACACTCTTCAGCTTTCATACCTGCATTCAGTCACTCTCTCTCCAATCGCTCACACACACACACACACACACACACACACACACACACACACACACACACACACACACACTCTTTAGCTTTCATACCTGCATTCTTCTCTCTCTCTTTGAGTGCTCACACACACACACACGCATTCTTCAGCTTTCATACCTGCATTCACTCACTCTCCCTCCATTTGCTCACACACACACACACACACACACACACACACACACACACACACACTCTCTCTTCATACCTCTCAACTGTCCAGATTTTTGCAGAATGTCCAGATTGTTGCCACATATTTTTAGTCTGTTTCTCATAACAGTTGTGTTTTCTGGCAAATCATTGATGCCTGAAGTTGCAAAATAATGGCAGGTATTTGAGTTTCAGATGTCATGCCCTTCAAAAAACCATGCTAATGAAAAACTTATCAACTTTGGAAGTTTGTAAGAGCAATATTTAAAAATTGTCCCTCTTTTTGTGAATTTATCCCCCTATTATATGGCTTTGTCCAGATTTCTTGCTGTGAGAGGTATGACTCTCTTTAGCTTTTCACCTAATTTTAAATACAGCACTAAACCATGAAATTAAGCAAGTATGCAGGGATCCTTACAACTGCATTATTGTGCTTGGCAGCTTTTGCTGGGGTAGAGTGATGTCATGCACTATTTCTGGAACTACCAAGGCTAAGAGGGAGAAGCGGAGGGTTGGGTCCTGTAAAACAATAAAGGACAACCGGGATAGCAATTAATTTCTTGGACCTTATTCTCCCTGCTTCGTAGAGACCTAGTACAGTAAGGTAAGGCTTCCGATTAAAAGTGTAGTATGGATAGTGTGGATGGTGACAGTTGTGTTTGGTGGAATGTGCTTTATTTTCCTAACAGTAACTTATCTAACCTATCTCTGGAGGGGGAAGATCCGATTATGCTTTTTAAAGATGTTCATCGTTGTTCTTGGAGTTTGCCTTATTACTTGCTATTGTCAACTTTAGTATCTGAAAAGTGTTGAATTTAAGATTGCATTATTTTGCATACTCACTGTATTAGGGTTAGACTGAAGAGAGATGTGCAGTGCATGAAGAGTTTAAGTTATATACACTGTTTTGCTTCAACGTGTATGGTCCAGGGTGAATCTTGTGGTCATGTTTCTGAGCACGCAGTTAGTGTTGTTGGTTTGTTCACCTGCTTCAGCTTCAGCATATTGAGGTTGTGTTTTATTATTACTTATCCTGAAACTACCACAATTAGTGTTGTGGATGAAGAAAACGTAGCTGTATTGTTGAAGGCTCCGAGCATAAATTTAGAAATGTAGTAGGAAAAAATCCTCAGCTGTGATGGAACCAAGGATTTTTTCCTACTACAATTAGTGTTGTTGTTTTTTCAGCTGCTTCAGCTTCAGCATATTGAGGTTGTGGTTTGTTATTACTTATCCTGAAACAAAAATGTCTAACAGGAAAAGAAAAATTGAAGATGAAAAGCAAGTGTATCAAAGCCGATGGGAATCAGACTATTTGATTACAAACAACAGCAATAAAATTCAATGTCTTGTTTGCATGCAAGTTTTGTCAGTGCCTAAAGAGTTTAATGTGAAACGACAGTACAGTACATTACACAATACAACCTTTGATATGTATAGTGGAGAATCAAGAAACACCATTATTGCGGAATATAAGAAGAAATTGATGCACCAAACCCGTGTTTTTGCAAAACTTAGCACTGAACAAAGTTCTAGCCTTGCCGCGTCGTACAAAGTAGCATTGGAGTTAGTGAAAGCAAAGAAGCTTTGTAGAGATGGTGTGATAGTGAAGAAATGTGCAATTGAATTGGCAAAACAATTTAATGAGCCAAAATTAGCTGAGAAGTTTGAAACAGTAGCATTATCTCAACAGACCATCGCAAGACGCATACAACACATGGATCAATATTTTCAAAAAAGCTGTGTGATTTAATAGCAAAATGTGAGTATTTTTCATTGTGTCTCGATGAAAGTACCGATCAAGCAGACGTAAGTCAACTTTTAATTTTTGTTCGAACTATTCAACAGGACTTTACTATTAATGAAGAACTCCTCAGGTGTATATCTTTACATCAGACTACTAAAGGTACTGATATTTTTGAAGCAGTTCAAAAGTCTGTTATGAACTATGGAGGATTTGATAAATGTTCCTGCATCGTCACAGACGGGGCCAAAGCTATGACAGGGACTGGAAGCAGCTTTTGTGGACTATTGAAATAAAATAATATTAACTGCCCTACAATTCATTGCCTAATTCACCAAGAAGCACTCTGTGGAAAATTTCTACATCAAGCCAATGCCATAAAAGCTGTAAAAATAACTAATATTATATGAGGAGGTAATAGATCTCTGAGTCATCATAAGTTTCGAGATTTCTTGAGTGAAATCGATGCTGCATATGGTGATTTCCTCCTTCATTCTGATATTCATTGGTTGAGTGCTGGAAAATGTCTGGAACGTTTTTTTGCCATTTGGAAAGAAATACCCATATTTCTTAAAAATGATGTGAAGTCTGACACAACAGAACTTGAAAATCTAACGCATGAACCCATATTTTTTTTAAGATCTTGCATTTATAACAGATATGACCAACCGTTTGAATGAGCTGAACTTAAAACTGCAGGGCAAACAGAATACTGCCAACTTATGTGGTCATTTGAATGGCTTTAAATGTAAATTGAAGCTTTTTAAATCAACATTGGGTAATGTTTTTACTTTTTATCCAAGCTCATGTGAAGTATATTGACATGATCATTGAAGATTTTGAAAATTGATTTGGTAATGTTAAGGAAATTGAAGATGATCTTTCAGTTTTATTCAACCCTTGACTGTCACCATTGAAAATGTAAGATCTGACCTTCAACTGGAGTTGTATGATTTGCAATCAGACCCTTTTTATACTAACAGAAGTGAAAATGGAGAAGATTTTTTTTTAATTACTACCAATAGAGAGATACCCAAAACTGAGTAAGTTTGGAATCAAGATGTGCTCAATGTTTGGGAGCACATATAATTGCAAAAGCATTTTTTCAACGATGAAATTCATTAAATCAAAGTACAGATGTTCACTGGGAGATAATTCTCTTGCAAGTTTATTGCAATTGGCAACTACAAGCATTGACATTGATATAGCTGCTTTAGTAAACGAAGACGAACTACCACAGAACTCTCAATAAAGTGAAGAGGTTGAGAGGTATGCTGGTCACAAATGCAGACAGGATTTCATCATAACTTTAAACAGAGGTATGATAAGCACTCCAGGATGGACATTCAGCTTCTAAAAGGGACTCATGTTTTGTGCATTTGAATCCAACAAGTTCCTGTAGTTCAGACCTGTGAAGAATTTCTTAAGCACTGAGCCAGAGGCTGCCAAGAAGTGTGAGCATGCAGAAGGAAACACTGACTTATGAGGGTTAAATGCCAGCAGGTTTAATATTTTACTACAGCTAGAAAATTCTGCCTTAATGAAAAAAAAAACATTTGTTCTTTAAAAATTACTGCATCTTGTTACTGTTTCAATAAAAAACCTTTATAAGCACCATGACTTTTCTTTCTTAAAAAAAATTTGAAGTGCTTGCTAAACCTAACTAACACCATAGGACTCTCCAGGTAATTTCAATATATGTACTGTATTTATTATTATGGATGCGGCCCTCATCTAAATCTTTTTTTTTTTTAATTCGGCCCTCGGATTACCTATGGTTGGACAGCCCTGTTCTATGAAATTAAGAAAAAAAATTGCAGTCTGTGTCAAAACAGACTGTTGTCTCTTGCGGTTTCCATTAGTTATTCCTACCATAAAGAGACACTTCCAAGCAGAGTCAAGGCTTATGCTACAAGGGCTTTGGCTTTCTGTGGCTTTTTTTTGGAAAGTGATGGACTCTAGAAGCATCCTAGAGGCAGCTCCTTGTTCCTCTGTATATACTTTTACAAAGCATTACAAACTAGATTCCTTTTCCAGGTCTAGAAGTACCCTTGCTTGAATGATTCTCTGTGAGCTCCTGGACCCTCATACCAAACTGTATAAACTTTGGAATTCTACCCATACAGCTAAGACTACTGAATCAGTGGTTATAATGAATCATAGTACAGTTTACTTACACAACCGTACTATGCTAAACATAACTTACTATAACAGTAGATGATGGTTATATCACTGGTGTAGTAGCCACTCCTTCTCTCCATCCCTTTTTCTGGTGTTTATGTTTATGTCAGGGTAAGGATCTATTTATTTTTCCTATCTTTACTGATCTTATCAGGACCATAGCCTCCCTTTTTTCATTTGGGAAGAAAGTCCTGAAACGTTGCACCCAGGCTGCTGGGTTTTCTCCACTCGGGAGGTCATGCAGCCAGCAGCCTGGGTGCATGTGAAAGGAGGCCAAGGTTTAGAAGACTGGCCAGCTGTTATCCCTGACAGGATATAACCCATGTAGCTAAGGCTATTACAGCAGTAATATATTCAAACATCTGCTGTTATGATAAGTTTACTTACGCAGCTGTACTTTCTTTTTGATAAAGGACAATATTCTACCATGTTGCCATATGCCGACAATTTTTTGATTTATATAGACAATTTCAAGCATAAAACACTGTTATTAGAAAAAGTGCAGCAAACTTTAAAAATGCCTGCATTAAATATTAGTAGAAAAAAAACTGGAATAGGTTATAATGAAGAATTGCAGGGCATTCATTTTTCATTAGATAAGATCAAGATTTTGGGAAGTAAATTTGGTAACAAAGTATTTATTAAAATGCAATGGCAATGTCTTCTTAAGAAGAACCATAGTAGCATAATGCCAGAAATAATTTAAGATGACATATGAGAAGAAAATCCAGTTATTAAAAACTTACTATATAGTTTACATATCTGTTTAGCCGGAGTGCTTTTTCCTACAGAGAAATTAAAAACAACATTAATGATTGTCTTATTTTTTGGTGTTTGGGGAAATAGAGTAAATCATTTTAAGAAAGGCATTTCATAGCAAGATATTAAGAGTACTGGTTTGAACATGATTCATTTAGTATTGGGATATTATTTTTAGAGAAAAAATGGTTGTGATTAAGAATAATGTTTTCATTAATGTTTTTCAGATTATTATGGCATAATATATATTGTAAATAAGAGATTTAATACAAACAACAACATGAAAAGATATTAAAATGAAAAGATCTGATGTTGTCCATTCTTCCTCAACATAGGGGTTCTGATCTGATCCTTGGATCCGACTTGACCGCTTATTTCAGACTTAGGATCCAGTTCTCGAGCTCCTACCCATAATGCTCTGCTGTATCCCCAAAGCCTTGAATCTTGTTTTCCTCCTTCGCAAACAGACAGAGGTTACCATAGCTCTCGAGCAGTTTTTGAATCTCTTGTGAGTAGTATCAAAACATTTTTCTTATTAACCTTTTTCTCTCAAACTTATTTTTCCTCCCTTGTTTTTTCAAGTTTCTTGCTGGTGTTAGGTGTATTGCCTTCCTTTGTATTATTTAATAGTACTCTTTAATACCATTGTTGGTATTCTCTTTTTACTATTGTTCGTAGCTTGTATTCCTCTTGTTGTTATATTGCCTAGGGTATTTTTTCTGCCAGCATGTCAGAGAAGCCCACAGGGTTTAAAAAGTGCACTTCTTGTGGGCATTAAATTGACGCCCACAAGGAGTGCATGTATTGTTTAGGGGCTGAAAATCTTGACACTAACTATAAAATCTGCTCTACCTTTAATGCCATGGCCTTAGCAGATTGGCACAGTAAATTCATTTTTAGAGGACTTCTGCCATCTTCTTTTGCTTAAGGGGCTCAAACACCTTCCAAACATAGCAAATCAGCTCCCCTGGAGTACAGGAAGCATCCTGTCTGAAGTCGCCCAGGTCTTCTTAGGACCCTCCTACAAAATCTAGGAAAACATTGGATGTTCATCGTGTTTCACTGTTGCAGTCATGACTGTAGGGTTCTCCCCTGCCGGCAGGCAGTCCTCGGTCGGCCAGAATCCCAAAGTCTGGGTCCGGCGTCGGCTGTTCAGCCACGCTCCCTGACGTCAGAGCGCCAGGAGTACAAAGCTGACAGCCGACGCCATGTTCTCTAGTCTTTCTTGCCTTGCGGTGATAGCAGTTCGCAAGTGCCGGTCGGCTGACATCTGACAATCTTTTCTGAAAAAAATGCATGGATGGTAACTTTGGATTTAAAGGAGGCATATTTACACATTCCCATCAGGCAGGAACGCAGAAAATTCCTCAGGTTCAAGGCCGGATCGAGGCACTTTCAATTCTCTGTGCTGCCCTTTGGATTGTCTACTACGCCCAGGGTCTTCACCAAATGCCTGGCTCCAGTAGTAGCTTATTGCAGACTCAAGGGAATTCAAATTTACCCTTATCTGGACGACTGTCTTATTCAGGCAGACAGCAAGGAGGTCTTACTCCAGCATCTACAGTTTGTTCAGAATCTTCTCAAGTTCCTGGGATTCACTGTAAACATAAAAAAGTCAAATTTGACACCCTCACAACAGATAATTTTTCTGGGCGCTTTTCTAAACGCAACAACCCAGATGGCATTTCTGACATACGAAAAACAGTTACAGCTGGCTTCAACTTTCAAAACCATGGCAACTTTAACTCAGCTATCTGCAAGGAGATTCCTGCAGGCTTTGGGTTACATGGCCTCCTGCATCCTTCTCGTACCATATGCAAGACTACATATGAGGAAAATACAGTGGTACCTAAAAAGTGTATGGTCTCAGCATTGCCACAGTTTAGACATACTGATCTCCGTCCTGCCTTGTCTTCAAAAGGAATTCCTTTGGTGGTCCAAGGCATGTACTCTAAACAAAGGAAAACCCTTCTGTCTGCCTCCTGCCACTCAGATACTAACCATGGATGCCTCGGATTATGCATGGGGAGCCCATTTTCAGGGCAACTGTCTGCAGGGCCTTTGGACAAAGGATCAGAAGCACCTGCATATCAATTTAAAGGAAATGTTAGCCGTTCAGAAAGCTCTATTGGCCTTCAGGAATCTTCTACAACCAGGACAACTACTGATACGGACAGACAACACCACAGTTATGTGGCACATAAACAAGCAAGGGGGATCTCATTCCTACCCCTTTTGCAGACTAGCCATGGATCTATGGAACACAGCTCTAGCTTGCAATCTGGACCTTCAAGCTCAGTTTCTACCAGGGAAGCAAAACTTCCTCGCAGACAGTCTGAGCAGAAACCTTTCGGACCCACACGAGTGGATGCTGGACACCGAAATATTCAGGATGATAACAGCAGTCTGGGGATGTCCTCACATCGACCTCTTTGCATCCCACCTCAATCATCAACTACAGATTTTTTGCACCAGGACTTTCCACGAACAAGCTTGGAAAGTGGATGCACTATCATTCAGTTGGAGAAACCTCTCGGGATATGCCTTTCTGCCTCTTCCTCTTCTTCCACGGGTATTATTAAAGATCAAACAGGACAAGCCCAAGATGATAATCTTGCTGGCCCCAAATTGGCCTCGACAGTTTTGGTACCCAACTCTGAAAAACCTATGTCTGGAGCCCCCTTGGGTTTTACCACAGACTCCGAACCTTCTGTCCCAACACCAGGGTCAGGTTCTACACTCCCATGTCAGAACTCTCAACCTGGTGGCCTGGTTAATCCAGGGTCTTTTATTCATTCTCTCCTACCCAAGCAGGTTATGGATGTCATTTTAGAAGCCAGACGTCCTAGCACTAGAAAATCTTATGCAGGAAAATGGAAAAGATTTTGTTCCTGGATGCAGGCTCAGGATTCTGATCCTCTTCTTCCTAATATTCCTTTGATTTTACTTTACCTGACAGATCTCTTACATAAGGGTCTCTCTTTCACTTCCATTAAGATACATGCCTCTGCTATTTCCGCTCATTACTATACAGACCCTCCAGTCTTTTCCCACCAGCTCATGAGACAGTTTCTCAGAGGAGCTAAGAACTTAAGACCTCCTAGATCTCCTCCCATTCCTGCTTGGGATCTCAACTATGTTTTGGAAAAGCTCACCTTACCTCCTTTTGAGCCTGATGCCTCTTCTGACATCAAGTTTTTATCTTGGAAAACAGCCATCCTGTTAGCTCTGACCTCTGCCAGGAGAGTTTCAGAGTTGCAAGCTCTTCTGGCTGTGGAACCTTATATTATTTTTCATCAAGACAGGGTGTCTTTAAGGACTAATCCTACTTTCATGCCTAAGGTGGTTTCCAAAGTGGCTTTAAATCAAACTATTCACTTGCCAACTTTTTCCCCACTCCTCAAAATAAAGGGGAAAGGATCTTACATTCCTTGGATGTACACAGACAACTACGTTTTTACCTGGACAGAACCAAGGACATCAGAAAATCAGAGCAATTGTTTGTTTCTTATGCTTCAAGTTCCCAAGGTAAAGCCATTTCAAAACAGACCATTTCTAAATGGATTGCTCATGGAATCAGATTTTGTTATTCACACCATGGAAAGCAAATCCCAGGGAGTATACGGACTCATTCCACCAGAGCTGCTGCCACTTCAGCTGCCTTCCTCAGGGGAGTTCCTACCAAAGACATTTTGGAAGCTGCAACTTGGAGTTCAGTGCATACTTTTTCAAAGCACTACAATTTACCTCTCTACTCCAAGTCTAGGGCAGGCTTTGCTTCTGCAGTCTTGCAGGGCCTTTTAGTCGCCCCTTCTACTTTATGACCACCTCCCTTTCATTCTGCTTTGGGATTCTACCCTACATTTATGACTGCAACAGTGAAACACGATGAACATAGTACAGTTGTGTACACTTACCATAAATGTAGATGTTCGAGTGTCTTCACTGTTGCAGTCTGGGTTTCCCTCCCTCCTGTCCCCTCTTATTTTTACTTATGTGTGGTTCCTTTTTTCACCAGTCTTCTGAGGTGTATTTGCAAAGGATATGGGACCTTAGTCATTTTGGGACTCCTGACATCTGGGGCAAGAAAAACTGGAGAACATGGCGTCGGCTGTCAGCTTTGTACTCCTGGCGCTCTGACGTCAGGGAGCGTGGCTGAACAGCCGACGCCGGACCCAGACTTTGGGATTCTGGCCGACCGAGGACTGCCTGCCGGCAGGGGAGAACCCTACAGTCATGACTGCAACAGTGAAGACACTCGAACCTCTACATTTATGGTAAGTGTACACAACTGTACTATCCTGCACTTTTGGATCCTAAGTCCCTACCATCGGATGCAAAGCCTTCAGATCCTAAATCATCTATCGTCACAGTAAGTCCAACTACTGTACCCTCAGATCCTAGAGTTTTGGATCCTAAGCAGGATTCTGTGTACAGTAGTACTACTCCTGAATATTCAATTAAACCTGTTTCTCCTACCCCACCTTTGAGGTTGCTTCAGGCACCCTAGAAGCACTAGCCTTCCTTCCACTTGTTCAAGTAGGTCATTCAGGAGCTTGTCAGAAGTAGATATGGATAGGATGATGTGAATGTTTCTTAGAGCACAGATCCAGATGAGGGTCTTACCAGTTCCGTCTCCTACTGGATCCATGAGTAAGCCTACAACTTCTGCAGCCATATTTTCTCCTTCTCCAATCCCCTCTGTAGTTTCAGAGTCCCAGGATCTGTGATTCCTAAGGGTTCCGGTGTCAGATACAAGGAAAGCTTCTTCTTCCACTCTGATGTCATCAGATCAGAATGGGTCTGGGAGCTGAAGTATCAAAGTTGGGTCCAAGAGGATGGCCTCGGCTCTGATTTTGTTGGATCTGCCCTTTCCTCTCCAAGTCTCTGCCATCAACAGTTCAGATTCAGTTCTATCCCTGAGGCTCAGATCCGGGGAGGTTCCAGATCTGCCTTCCTCAGGAGTTTCAGCTCTGAGGGGGAGGATTGGAGTTTCTCTGGGTCCGTCTGCTTTTGAGGTGGTGGAAAGGGTTTTCTCTCTTCACAGAGAACCACCCTCTCATATTTTGGATCCTACTTCCTTCACTCCATCGGTTCCTAGCTGTGAGTCACACAGTCTTACTCCATAGGGCCAGCCAGAATCAATAAGTGTCCAGCCATTTCCAGTGGAGGAACTTCCCTTCTCTTCCGAGACTTTACCTGACAATCCCACAGAAGAGGTTCACCAGAAGAGAATGTGTAAAAGGAGACACATTCACTACCCTTTGAAGTCTCTCACAGAGAATACTGATTTTGATGAAAGAGAGGGGTCCCCCAGGTTGCCACCTTATGAAATCCCGTTTGGAGATATTCTGGAGATCCTGAAACAGAAAGGTGGTTGGTCTTCCCAGAACCCTTCACCAGAAGAATCTTATTGATTTAGTTGCCCATTGGGCTTAGAAGGAGCCATACACCATTGAACCCATTCCAAAGACCTGAGAAGTTTTTGGCAACCCCTTCCGACAGATTACACTGGAGCAAAGAGGTCCTGGTAGATGCTGTGATGGTGGCAGCAGCCACCAAGAAGAAGTTAGTGGAACAGAGCTTTACTGTCCATCCACCTAACAGGGAGTCTAGAGGGTTGGACAGGTTTGGAAAGTGAGTTTTCACCTCGGCAACTTTTGCCCTGATGTCACTTAATCACATGGCACATTTCACTCGACTTCAGAGAGATTTGACCAAGGAACTTTTAAATACTCTCTCAGAGTCTATGTCTGTTGAGGACTTCAAAAGAACATCCTCTCAACTGGCCACTCTTTTGTCCATATCCAGTGCTTCAGTGAGGCTGAGCTCTCGTACAGCTAAAGGTACCCCACAAGCTGCCAGTACCGGTACTGTCATAAGGAGACATGCCTGGATGCAGCTTTGTGACTTTGTAGAACCTTTTAAATCATGTTTTATTAATGCCCCCTTTGTTGGCACATCCCTGTTTGGGCCATCAGTTAAAGGGACGCTGACCCACAGTGAACAAGAGAGAAAGACTGTGTCTGCCATGGGAATCACGTTTTCTAATCCTCAACAAGCCTTTTCTAGGAATCAGAGAGGTGGCAAGAAAGTGTGGTTCCACAAATCTCAGGGTCCTTTCCAAGTTCTACACAGTGACAATTCCTGCAGCAGCAGAGGAGGAAATTTCAACAGAAGACATTGTCCTAGAGGCAGAGGAGGTCCACAAAATCAGTGCTTTTGAGATTCTTTCTCAAACAGGCCTTTCCAGCACTCCTGAAGTGCTGCCCGAATGTCCAACTCTAGAGGCAATCAGGAGTCAATTGTCTTTGCATCCAGATGCCTGGTAAAGTATAACACAAGTTACTTGGGTGCTAAGCATTATATCCAGGGGTTATTGCATACCATTTTCCCGTCTTCCTCCTCCCAAAGGGAAGAAACTTCCTGATGTTCTACGTAGTCAATGGAAGGCAGCAGCAGCACAAGAGATCCTGAAGCTGCTAGACAAAATAATCATCCAAAAGGTCCCTCCAGACCAGATCGGATTCTGAACTTATTTATGCTTCTTTTTAGTGCCAAAGAAAACAGGAGACCTGAAACTTACTTTGGCTCTAAGCAGTTTAAATCAGTTTGTAAAGAAAGCAAAGTTCTAAATGGTCACAATCCAGGCCATTCTTCCATTTCTTTGCAAGGATGATTCGATGTGCTCTATAAATCTTCAGGATGCGTACTATCATATCAAAATAGACAGGCGATCCAGAAGACATCTTCAGTTTTGGCTGGGAGCCAGTCATTACCAATTCAGAGCCCTGTCCTTTGGACTCACCACAGCCCCCAGGGTGTTTGCTAAGTGCATGGCAGTGGTGGCAGCTCACTTGAGACTCCAAGGATTCCAGCTGTTTCCATATCTAGATGACTGGCTCCTTACCACCCCTCCAAGCATCTACTTCAACATGCCAGAGACTATTTGTCCAGATTTCTAACTCTTTGGGCATAACTGTAAATCCTGTAAAATCGAACATATACCTAGTACAGAGCCTGGAGTTCATTGGCACTCTTCTAAAGACCATGAAACAAATAGGATCCTTACCTCAGCATCAGATCTCTACGATAAGGACTCAAGTTCACTCTCTCCTTACTCACTCAACTCCTCCAGCAAGGTCAGTACTACAAGCATTAGGTTCAGTGGCAGTGACTATTGTCTTACTTCCTTTGGCACACTTTTTTACGATGGACACTAGCTGTGCAATGGTCTATTCTATACCAATCCTTATCCTATCCAGTCAGGCAGAAGACATCACTTGGTGGATGCAGTCTGACAGTCTACATCTAGGCAGGGGTGTTGTCCTTCCAGCCCCTACAGCCACAGTGAAACAGATGCTTCTCAACTGGGACATTTCTTGGGAAGAATGGTCCAAGGCACGTGGTCACCCCCAGCAGACCAAGTTGCATATCAATGTCCTGGAGAGGAGAGCTGTCCTATTAACGCTGTAGGCCTTTTAAGATGCTCTTCCGTTCAGGACTATTGCACTTCATACGAACAACATGTCTGTAATCTGACACAACAAACAAGGAGGAACTCAATCTTACCTCCTTTGCAGAGAGGCCATGAGAGTTTGGGAATGGGCGATCTCTTCAGAACATTTTCTAGTTGCAATGCACATTCCGGGGAAAACCAGTGTGTTAGCAGACAAGCTAAGCAGATCCATTCTGATGTCCCACAAGTGGCCTGTCAGTATGTGGTGGAGATGATCTTCCTGGATTGGGGCTGACCTTGCTGTGACCTATTTGCCACTCCCCTCAACAACAAGTGCGGCAGGTACTTTACTCTGATACCCCCTCAGGGAGAGTCACCAAGAGATACTCTGATTCACGCTTGGCCCCCAGGTCTCCTTTATGCTTACCCCCCCCTTTCCCTAATTCCCAAATTCTTACAGAAAACAAGCAGACTGAAGAGCTCAGTAATCCTCATTGCCCCTTTCTGGCCTCTGCAGGTATGGTCCCCCTTTCTACGGTCTCATCTTTGCCATCCTCCATGGATACTGGAGTCAACTTTGGATCTCCTGTCACACCCATCGAGGATCCAGCATCCCAACATTCGAGTCCTAAGACTAACCACATGGTTTGTTCATTTCCTGTAATAGACAGCCTAGGCTTTCTTCACCTCTATGCAACACTATTCTGGATTCTCAAAAGAATCAACCAAAAAAATACACAAAATCAAATGGAAAAGATTCTCTCTTTGGCTGTGAATAAAGAAGTTGATCCCTATTCTGCACCAGTTTTTATAATTCCACAATTCTTGACAATGCTGTTTAGTGATTATTTATTTGCTTATTTATTTTATTTATTTATTTTTGATTATTTTATGTATTTTTACTTTTGTTTACCTGGAATGCCCAACTAGGCTAAAAGCCCATTTTCAGTTGAGAACCAGGGAGAAAAGTTCCATTACATAAAGACAATTTACAGTGGGAAAAAAAGTAATAAAGTAACATTGATGTAAAATGCATGTAAGGTTGCAATTAGAGAGGTATACAACATAGCAAAGCAGAAAAAAAATACATGGGAGATGCGGGCAAATACATGTATAAGGAATGCTGTCAAATATGTATAAACACAATAGAACAATATAGAAGGAAAAAAAGCATAATTAATTCCATGGTATGTGAAAGGAGCTAGTTTTTCTACAATTAAACTCCAGCTAGCAACTATTTCCAATTTTCATATGGGCAACAGACATGTTTCTCTCGCTTTTTCTAAACTATGCAAAATGTTGTGAAAGGAATTTTTCTTTTAAGGCTTCCTATTAAATATCCCTCCCCACCTTGGGACCTGACACTTGTGCTACAACGCACAAAGCTAACAACGCACTTTACAAACACCACTTGGTACATAAAACTGCCAAATTTTCCTTTATGATTATTGACATTATCAAAGGGAATCGATCCAATAAGACAGGTTGGCATTCTATTTTAAATGCCAAAGAAAAAAAAGTGGATTGTAAAACTAGGGGGATTATTCCCACCTGGTCTTAATGAACAATTTTAGGTCAACCAATGATCTCTGAGATGGGGATATATAAATTACAACAATTGATCTATTTGTTTAACACTGAGGAAGGCTGTGATATCATCCGGCCGAAACCGGTCTGATTATTTGTTGTTTTCTTGCCTATTTTTAAATGAAGGTTTTCAGGTCACAGTATGCTGGCTCTATATTTTTTGGCAATTTGGTTTGAGCCGTGCATTTGCCCTCGCGCAGGAGGTTTCTTTTAGATGTTACACTCTTGTCCACATCCTGCTGGGGGCCTGTGATCCTGATACTGACTGTCAGATTTTTTTCTGCAGTCAATTTTAATGTTTTTCACATTATTCTACACTCATATTGTTCGGGACATTAGTTCTCTATTTTGACTGTCTGGTCATCATTTAGGATATCTTGTATTTTGGATTATTTGTCTTCACAAAGTTTTATTTGCACCAGTATGACTTTTGTTAGTTGGCGTTGTTAGCTACATCAAAGTCACAAAAAACGGACGCCAATGTAGGAATCCACCAAATAAAACAATGAAATGTCGACCAAAATGCCCAGCAAAGGCAATGAGACACAAACCAAGAGCGATGAAAATTGGAACAAAATACCAAAAGCACTGTAGTTATATGAATAAATAGAAGATTTATTCCACCAAACGACACTACGACTAAGCGCTTTCACCAGTTATACTGGCTTCTTCAGAGTCATAGTGCACAAAACATTTAAACCCATATAAATACTAAAACACATCTCTAAACAATTGTCAATAATTCAATTACTCAATCATTGAATGTTCACAAAGCTTTAAACTTAAAGCCACAAAACACAATTTTACAACATTTTTGCAACATTTGACAATGCATCCAGCTTTAAAATAGTAATAAAGGCACATATGAATTAATATTTGCAATCCTACCATAGTAGTATGCAACAAACATAAAACATACATCAAACAAAATTAAAATACAACTAAATCTATAAAAATGTATATAGTGTAATGTAATGTTAGATGTTATTAATGTAAACCTCCTTAAAACCTGTATAATATGAATGTTTCAACATTAATACAATATATATAAAGTATGATGCATAAACAAATTTAATATAATGATATTATTAATATTAATATTAATATTAATATCCAATCAAACCACCCCAATCCTAGGTGCCCCATGCTACAAATTGAGTAAATAATATAAATATGAAAATATAAAAATATTTTTCATATAAAGCCTGCTCTAAATTTTAACAAAGGTTTTATTGAAATGCTCTCATTAATCCCAGGTGTCCTGGTAGCATTCAACCTGATCTGCCACTCCATTTCGCGCAGAGCCACACAATTCTTAATATCCCCCTCGTAATCAAGATTAACCTTGTCGATTACAAAAAACAGGAATTTTTTAAATTCATGACATCTTTGCGAATGCAAAAAGAGAGCATTATGTTCATCCCCTCTCCTAATAGAGCCACAGTGCTCACGAATTCTTTCCTTCAGGCTTCTTGTTGTCATGCCGACATAAAATATGTCGCATGACATACAAGATGCCAAATAAACACAATTTTTGGTTAAACAATTACAGCTACCTGGGCATGCTAAGGTTCGCCCATAACCTTTAACAGTGGTGTAGGCACCAACCGCTATATACCTACACCATCTGCAACAACCACACTTGTTCATAAAAGAACGTCTGTTATCCCTCCTACTTCTTTCCAAAATATCCTTTAGATTATAACCCCTACTAAAGACCATAATAGGGGAACCACCCAAAGTATTCCTTGTCTCCCTACTCAAAAAATGCTCCCAAATACTATTCAAATTAGCACGAATACCCAGGGAGACTTCATTGTATTGTAGAACAAATTTGGGATAACAATCAAAATTGTTGTTCTCCCTCCTCCCCTCCTCAAAATTCCGGCAACTACCACTAGGAACATTCATTTTCAAGATAGGGATATATTTGGTTTTCCTCTTTTTGTATACTTCCCGTTTGGTCTTAATTAACAAACTTAAAGGATATCCCCTTTCCAAAAATAAACCAATTAATGTATAGATCTCTTTTTGATACACCATATCATCACTTATTAACTTGGATAGGCGAATCATTTGCCCCTTTACCAAGCCCCTTCTTTGATGTAATGGATGGCAGCTTGCAAAATGTAACATGGAATTCGCAAAACTGGGTTTTCTATAAATATTACTATGTAACCCCAAATCATTTTTTGAAATTTCGATATCCAAGAAATTTGCACAATCAAAATCCCAATCATAGGTGAATTTAAGGAAGTTGGAACTAGTATTCAAGTATGCCATAAATTCCTTGACACTCTCTTCATCACCCCGCCACAGGATGAGCAAATCGTCAAGAAACCTGTTATATAACAAAATGTTTTCTGCATATTTTGAATTAAATATATTTTTCTTTTCCCATGCTAGAAGGACCAAATTTGCAAATACAGGGGCACAATGTGCCCCCATAGCCACTCCAGTTAACTGTCTATATATCTCCCCTTCAAAAGATAGAAAATTATTTTCCAAAACCAACCTCATAAGATGATGACAAATCTCTAGTTTACTCGAATCAAAAATGGAACTTGAACATAAACTATCATGAAAAAGTTTTAGACCAGCTTGGTGGGGAATAACCGAAAACAGGTTTATAACGTCAACCGTTAAAAACCCAAAACTATTCGTATCAGTAATATTAACCCCACTCAACCTCTCCAAACAATGCCACGAGTCCCTTAAAATGTGGCCTGCCTCAAGTGTAACCTTCTTACAAAACTGATCAACAAAAGAAGCAAGGGGTTCTGTCTTGGAACCCCTAGCTGAAACAATAGGTCGAAATCGGAGGTTATCTGTACCCTTATGCACCTTGGGTATGCCAAAAAATTTTGGCATTTTTGGAAATTTTACCCATAAATAATGGTACTCTTCTTCACTAATAACCCCCTGTAACAATCTACTTGCAAGGTACAAATCAATGTTTTTATAAGCCACATTCACCTCGTGCCTTGATACCCTACAGTATGTATCAGCATCCTCCAACATTTCCATCATCAAACCAATATAGTCGATGTTATACATAATCACCATCCCTCCCCCTTTGTCAGGTCTCATACATCTAAACTCCCCTGTGGAGCAAAGATGGTGAAGTACATCCCTTTCCTCATGAGTTAAATTGTCCTCAAAACTGGTCTTATATGAACAAGCTTTCCTTAGTTCGTATTCAATAATAGTCTCAAAATTCATTAATTCCTTACATTGAGGTGGTATAAAAACACTCTTTCTTTTTAACAGAACCCTGTTCTGATTGTTTTCTTGATCAAAAACCCCATTTGTTTTTCCAGAAAATACATTTTCAAATTTAATTCCCTTACATAAAGTTTCAAATTTTTCAGGGAACGTGTTATGTCCAGTCTAAAACTGGGTACAAATTTGTCCCCTCTACTAAACAATTGGAAATGGGCTTCATTCAAAATAAGCTCTGTATAATTATAAATAATGAAACCTTTGTCTTTAATGATGGAGTGTTTCATCCCCTCAAAAGGCACAGTTATTTCACCAACATTAACACCGTCAATTACCCCAGTTGTTTCCTGCCCTGTGTTAATAGAAATCATTTCCCCAAAATCCAATTCACCATCAATGTCTTCCATAACTTCCTGAGTATTGGAACTCACTTCAATCAATCGTTGGTCATTTTCAAAACTTTCCCTAAAACGCCCTTCATACAAGGCATCTTCAGATATAAATCTTTCATTGACATACATGTCATGTGCTCTTAAAACGTTAACCACATTGTCAGAAACCTGTTCATACACCCCTTCAGAAAAATCATCACTAACATTGAAACATTCCTGGTTTTGATTAAATTCATAAAGTGCATCTACATCATGACAAACTTCAAAATTAACCATACACTTATAATAGTCCAATACATTCAATAAACTCTCCTCCTCTCCTTCGGATTCTTCTGCTGGAATGCATTGTAGTTCCGCCCCTTGTTTTGGAGCCTCTCCGACCTCCGCGGCATAATCGGTTCTTCTAAAAAATTATCGTTTTCAAAATGTTCATCCACACCCTCCCCATTAGTTTGAAAAGTATCAACCCTATTAAATGTCCTTGTTGGAACATAACGTCCCGGTGGATAGGCAGCCCCATTCTGGTAGTCCAAACTATCCCTTTTAAGTTTTTTATTTTTGACAAAAACATTTTTCTTAACAAAATTTTCAACATTTCTAAGCACTTTGTCAAAATGATTTTGCTGTTGAAAAAATAGCAAATCAGCCGTAATGCTTTTGTCAAGGGCCATAATCTCCTCCCGCAATTTATTAAGCTTAACCCCATTGTTGCGTAGTGTAATGTCTAACAGTTCCATACCTGTTCGTTGGTATAGCTCCGTTAGCTCCTTATAGGCTTCCGAACCAGCTTCGATACCAGTTGGTAATTTCCAAAGGCGCAACCCCTTTGGAACTTGCTTCATTTCTTTAGATTTTGTTAAAAATATACTATCGAGCTGAATCGCCCGATATTTAATACACAACTTTTCGTATTTGAAGATCTGCTCTCTCAAAGTAAAATTGGACTGCTCACCGGCATCACTCACGTTGCCACCCAACGAATCAAGGTTCACGCTCACCTCCGGTGCCTCAAACCACGTGTTTAGATTACGTTCCTGGGAATTGTAGTTCCTGGAGCTCGATGGACCAGCTCCGTTGCTATTAGATGAACCCACAGCAGCCTTCTTTCTACCAACGACTTCACTAAAGGTAACGTTGTTACTTCCCCTCTGTCCTGGTGTAATCTCGGGAGGAGAATGTAATGTAAATAAGTCAATTTCAGTTTCTGTAGGGCTATTAACTAAAACTCGACTATCTTTGGTTTGCTCGGATTGGTATGCTTGTAATAGTTTGCCCAATAACACCGACAGATCTTTTAAAATGCTCTCCATAATGCGGTTTGTCTCGCCGACACTAAGACACTTGGTCAATCAACAGCAAAGTCACAAAAAACGGACGCCAATGTAGGAATCCACCAAATAAAACAATGAAATGTCGACCAAAATGCCCAGCAAAGGCAATGAGACACAAACCAAGAGCGATGAAAATTGGAACAAAATACCAAAAGCACTGTAGTTATATGAATAAATAGAAGATTTATTCCACCAAACGACACTACGACTAAGCGCTTTCACCAGTTATACTGTTAGCTACATCATTCGCTTTTCCACGCCTTGGCAGGCAACATCAGCGTGGTACAGGGTTTCACAGTCATCCGGTTTTGGTTTCACAAGAGGGACATCGTTGAAATTGATGCCAAGGTCAGTTTACATCTGCCATCGCGTTTTTGAAAGTGCGACAAGTTAAAAAGGAACTGCTGCTTTTTTTCTTGTGTCACCGCATATGCAGCATGCTACTTTAATGTACCCAGAAGGCGAAGCATTTAACCGGATTCTGTGTGGTGATTTTTCCAACTATTTTGATATTTTTTACTAACTTTAGTCTGAAGGGAACTGTTCTTACAGGACTTTTCATGTACAGTTGGGTTTCAGCGAATTCAGGTACTGTTTTTCCTTTTTTCATTTTCCGGTGCTTCTTTAAGAGCAAGAACGGAACCATTTGCCTACGTGACTTTTGGGTTTATCGCCATACGGAGGATATATTTACTTATTTTTCTACATTATTGTGGTCGGTACTGACCACTTGTTGGACACCTTTTCAATAATTATTGTATTATCATTTTTTAAACAGTGGTCATTGCTTTTCACAAGGGACATTAGGGATTTGAATTTTTGTGGATGCATTACACGTACTATGTGCTTGTTCATTTTATTTAAGATAACCGTTTCTGTGCTTGACAGTTTTTGTTTTGACAGACAACAGGGCTTCTTGTTTAGGACCATTGTATTTTTGTACTGGTTCTGTATTATAACTCAATACCAGACTAACAGTGTGAGTGTTCCATTGGACAATATTATTTTAATTATTCACTTTGATTCTTACTAAATAATATATGACCTTGATTTGGGACACTCACCTCATATTTCATTATATATTTTTGTCTAGTCAATGTTAACATTCTTTTTTTACATATGTGCTTTGGTTTGTAGGCTTTCATTTAAGTGCTTTTTGACATATATGGACACCTTTCAATTAGACATAGGATTTACCTATTCATACAACTAAACATATAAGTATACCATGTACCTTTTTGTCTATATTCTTGTCAATTGAGCAAGTATTTGAGTATCTGAACATAGCACCTATATGATTTCAGTCATCCAATTTGATTCAACCGAACAGTAAACTATTTTGATTCAGTATAGTTTTGGTTCTAGTTATAGGACATTTATCTTATTTTTTACATTGTCTGGCATGTTCATCCATAGATGTGTCTATATGTTTAGGTCGATTTATGATGTATCAAGGGGGAGTTATTCAAGAGCCTTTTGACATATGTTTCTTACATGGGACATATTTATAGATACAAGCAGGACATTAGTATGTTGTGTATTTATGGCTAACATTTAATCCACTTTGATCAAGAATCAGAGCATCCATATATAGTAGCACCATTGGGGTGTTCTACATTGTACAGCTGTCCTTTGGGCGAGCAATATATATCCAGTTTAGTTTGAGCACACTATCAGCTTGACTGCACTTATTATCTAAGGTTTATTTAACTTTCTAGCTTTCTATTTGACCATGTGATTTGGTTATGGACTTCTTGTCTAGCATATAACTGTTCCATTTTGACTTTAGACCAATTATCTTTTTGGCAATATTTATTTATGGCACATATGTCTAACAGAGTGAAGTTATCATTCTAACCATTTAATTAGGGATGCAGCCTTGAACATATTTTAACAAATCGTTTTTTGAGCTGCTATTGTCCTTATATTATCTTTATTATTTGGACTTGTTTTGCTGACGTAGCGATCTGAATTTGGCAATTATTGTTAGCAGTACTGTACAAACAATAAACAATTCTTTTTGTTCTTAGTATAATTTTCGGTCCTCTTTTAACCATGGATCTTTCTAGTTTGGTTACTGGTTAATCAGCGGATAGAGAGGACCTTGGAGCATTTGGTTTGGGCTCTTCAATACAGGATAATACTAGCACAGTTGACCAATTGGGACCTGAATCCACCTGTGCCATTGCCTTTGAACAATTACACAAACATCTTAGATCTTTAAGATCTAATGTTTGGCATTCAAAATTGTTCAAGATTTATATTGCCAAAGGTATAACACCAAGAGGTTTGAGAATATGTATACAACCCCATGTTGGGGAAGCTGACGCAGAACTCAATAACCAGTGGTCAGGTATACAACAAAAGGCCACTATGGCCTTTGTTGAAGCTTTATCTAAATTTCATGATCGGGTAATTGATAGAGAAATAAGTGCAGTCACCAAGCTGGTTGATGAAGTGAAACAATTTGAAGCTCAACCTTTTTTTAATACACATCTTAACAAGGTTGCTACAGACCTCAATAAGTTAGAAGAACAATTAAGGATTAGGAAAATTAAAAAATTCCAAAGAGATCAAGCAGACTATCAGAATGTAAATCCCTTTTCCAATCCTAATAAACATGTCAGATTTACATCTCAGTCTACAAGAACTCCCAAAAGAAAGAGACCTAGATCCATACTTAGGAAACGCAGTGCAGATACTGGTCTTCGACAGATGAGCTTTCATCTTGCACTGACAATGAGTTGCAGGCAGTATCAGGCTCACCGTCTCCCAAAAGGACACCAGGACCTATCCCTTTAGGCCTGGATATCAACGTGGGGGGCGTAAACACAAGAGGCACCAGCGATATACAGAGTCTATTGAAAATGGCAATGAAGAACTGAATGTTAATACAAATGTTTTAAATTTGTCTGGTTTTGCTTTGTCACCCATTCATTTGTCAGTTTTGAATAAAGGTCTCACTTTTATACCAGGTTTCATGGTTCCTGAAGATAGATTGGCCCAACATGTCATATCCTTTTGTAGGAATTTGAATCTCAAATTGTATTTTGGTGATACAGATAGTAATTATAACAACGATAAATTTGTATATCACAAATCACATTTTGTTCCTCCCATGCATCCTATGGTACATCAGTTCCAGAATAGCATTCTCAAAGATCTTCATTTTCTTGCTCTGATATATGTTTTAAACCAAATAACATCACTTTGGCAGAAAAACAAGCTATTCTGGAACTACAGAACAATAGAGATATAGTTATCATCTCGGCTGATAAAGGTGGGGCTGTAGTATTACTGAATTGGTGTGATTATGACAATGAGGCTAAGAGACAACTTTTGGATCAGAGATATTACTCTGTAATGCCTATTAATCCGACCTTTCGTTTTAAAAAACAGATTGAGGAGTTTTTGGCCTGGACCAATAATGAAGCTATCATTACCAATGACACTATGCATCAGCTCACAACTCAGGACCTGACGGCTCAATACATTTATTTTCTACCAAAAATCCATAAGGACCCTTTACATCCACCTGGTAGACCCATTGTATCAGGGAAAGGGTATATCACCAAACCATTGTCTTTATACCTCACCAAACATCTGAAGCCTTTGTTGCAATTGGTACGATCACGATTACAAGGCACCACTAATTTTTTACAAATCATTTCTGATACTCAGCTCGAACCTGGTTGGTTCATGTGTACTCTTGACGTTAGTGCCTTATATACCAACATTCCACATGAAGGAGGTTTGGAGGCACTGGCTTACTGGCTTGATGTGGCGGATTTATATCGACCAGACTTTAATTTTTTTCTGGTTGGTTTAGCAGAATATGTTCTTAATAGTAACGTCTTCTTTTATCAAGACATTTGTTATTGGCAAACAAAAGGCACAGCGATGGGAGCTTCATTTGCCCCTATATATGCAGATTTATTTATGGCCTACGTTGAGAAATATGTTATTTATGATTTCCAAAACAACATCTATTTGGAATATATTGACATCTGGAGACGTTACTTGGACGATTGTTGGATGGTATGGAAGGGGGAGGTACAACAACTAATGAATTTCATATTCTATTTGAATAATAATATATGGGGTTTACAGTTCACGGTACATTATGATCTGAATACTATCACTTTTTTGGATGTATTAATAAACAGATTACTGATCATACATTAGGTACAGAAGTATTCAGAAAGTACCCCCAGTACAATACCATCCTTCATGCATCCAGTTTTCATCCACCACACATTGCACGTAACATCCCCAAATCACATTTCATTAGAATGAAGCGGATTTGCTCTCAGGATTCTTCATTTCAACAACAGAGGATGGACCTGACCAACAGGTTTAGATCTAGGGGCTACAGTATGGGACATGTGGTGAAGGCCAGTAGGCATGCCAATATACTTGACAGACAGGAACTACTGACTTATAAAGATCATACAAGTATCACACCACAACCCATTAGATTCGTTACTACCTATGCCAGGAACTCAGACACTCTCATCTAAGGTGTACACAAACATTGGAATATTTTACAATGTGATCATGAAGTGGCTAGCATTATACCAGACAAATGTCTTTTCTCATTTCGAAAAGGAAAAAATTTAAGTTCCTGCTTTAGTCACTACAAACACAGTAATGTGAACAACCAGTCTCAATATTTTCAAACCACACTGACTGGGGAACCACTGACGGGTTGTTTTCCTTGCGGACATTGCACTAATTGTGATTATGTCCAAAAATCCAAACAATTTTCTAGCAGAAATTGTGCAGTGGTTTATAATCTCAATTTTTTTGCTAACTGTAGCAGTGATTGGCTTGTGTATTTGGCCACATGCAATTGTGGCTCATTCTACATTGGACAAACTTCCCGTCCATTCAGACTAAGAATATCTGAACACATTAGTAACATCAGGAATAAAAAAGCTAACAACACACTTTACAAACACCACTTGGTACATAAAACTGCCAAATTTTCCTTTATGATTATTGACATTATCAAAGGGAATCGATCCAATAAGACAGGTTGGCATTCTATTTTAAATGCCAAAGAAAAAAAGTGGACTGTAAAACTAGGGGGATTATTCCCACCTGGTCTTAATGAACAATTTTAGGTCAACCAATGATCTCTGAGATGGGGATATATAAATTACAACAATTGATCTATTTGTTTAACACTGAGGAAGGCTGTGATATCATCTGGCCGAAACCGGTCTGATTATTTGTTGTTTTCATGCCTATTTTTAAATAAAGGTTTTCAGGTCACAGTATGCTGGCTCTATAGTTTTTGGTGTTTTTGGCAACTTGTGCTACAAGGTCTAACACAGAACCCCTTTGAGCCTTCAGCTAAATCTGATCTAAAATTTCTGTCAAAGAAATCAGTTTTCTTGGTAGCCATTACTTCTGCAAAGAGAATATCTGAACTCCAAGCTCTCCCTTCTAAATTTCCATACATTATTCTTCATAGGGACATAGTCTCCTTACCGACTAACCCTTCCTTTATACCTAAAGTGGCCTCTGGGAATAACATTAACCAATCTATTCATTTACCAGTCTTCTTTCCAAATTTTGTCAACAAAGGAGAATGCATGCCACACCTCCTGGATGTGCACAGACAAGTTACGTTTTTATCTTCATAAGACAAAACAATTCCGAAAATTAGACCAACTTTTTGTGTCCTTTTCCACAAAAAGACTGGGTATCCAACTTCACTCTAGCTAAATGGATAACAGATTTTATTTCCTGGATTTACTTTCAAAAAGGCATGACACTACGCAAGCCTCCCAAGGCTCATTCAACCAGATCCATAGTCACATCGTCTGCCTTTTGGTCCAGGACATCTATTAATAACATTGTGCTTCAGCTACATGGTCCAATGCGCATACCTTTGTTTCTCATTGCATATTGGATATTATTTCCAGAAATAGAGCCTCCTTTGGTTCAGAGGTGCTCTGGAATATCCTTCCATGAAGGCCACCCGAGTGCAACATAGCTGGGGACTCTGTCCCAGTGTCCCATACATTGAGGAAGAATAAAAAGGACAACATCAGATTTAAAAGTTATGTTCTTACCATAAATAGGCATCTATCTTATCCATTTTCATTCTTCCTTAACTTCCCTCCCATCCATTCCCCCCATTCAAAACTCTTGGAAAGACACATTGGACTGCATTGGAACCTACAGTTCCATGTTTGAGCCCTGTCTTTCTTCTTCATCTCCTGTTTTTGTTTCTACTTTGAGGATTGGGCAGCAAACTCGATCTGAGGCTTTGGGGATACAGGAGAGCATTATGGGTAGAGGGAGGAGGTTGAGAGATAGATCCTAAATCTGAAATTAGTGTCTGAGTTGGATCCGTGGATCAGAGCCAAACCCATACGTTGAGGAAGAATGAAAATGGGCAGCACAGATGCCTAGTTATGGTAAGAACATAACTTTTTATTTACTTTGCAAAACAGGACACTGGCAAATGGAGTATAAAGTATTGTAATTTAAGTCACAGAGATGGAAAAATTAAATGTTAGTTAAATTTTATATGGAACCAGGGTAGGCAAAATTAGAAAATAGATGTTTAGAAGTATTCTGTCTGTATAAGTCAGAAATATCCTTTTTTGAAAGATTTTTTAGAGACTAGAACATCAAAAGCTAGCAGTTAAAGCTCTGATGTATAAAGCAGGTATCAAAAAGGATGTGTAGTTGTGGAAATGTAAAAATTATTGAACGTGTTTTCTTTGAAAGAAGGCAAGTATTGAAGTTTTGGAAATGTACTGAAACTATTCAATCTGATTTTTGTACAGCAAATCCGCAGTTGTCGTTACAATTATTAACTTATGGTGTTACAGACAAAACATAGAGTTTCATCATACTGATCACTGTTACAGTAGACTTAGTTATGTGGGTTATAGCCTGTGAAGGATATAACTAGCCATCTTCCAAAGCTTCAGGGCACTGTCTACATGTCCAAACCATCAGTCAGCTTAAGGTGAGCTAACGAAAAAGACAAGTTTGGGTGCCAAGCCCTTCAGAGCTTTCCTGCCTTTGAAGAGAGTGCTACTCTGAAGGCTTTTGAGGATCAGTGGTTGGCTTGTGTGTTCCTTTGCTAGGCAAATAAGTTCCCTTTATGGAACTACCTTCTACATTAAAAATGTTGTTTTATTGTACTTTCCTATTTAGAAAAGTTATTTTTAAGCTAGGATTTTGTGTTTTAACCAACTGTCATGAGGCTTAATTGTGCTTTTAACTGGGAGTGCACGTTTTCCTGTCAGTTTAAAAGTTGTTTAAAAGTAATTGAAAACCATATTTCTGTTGAGAAATTGTGTTTATGTTATTTTTGGAGGCTGGCAAGGTGTTACAAAGTCCATTCTTGCGTGACTGTGTGAAAAAAGTGACCTTTAAAGACTTTAAATTTTTGCTAGATTTTCTGCTTGGCTTCCATGGGAGAGGGAGGCACTATTTTTGGCTTGACCACGGAGCAATCTACCAGTCCCACAGCTGGTCCTTCTTCTAGCCACAAAAAAAAAAAAAAAATTAAGCAAATAGCCTTTGCCACCATAGCAGACTAACAATTTGCCTCAGCCACAGGTGGGTGACTCTGCTGTGGCAAATAGCTTGTTCCTCAGACCATTCATCTTTTACCCTGGATCCCTCTGGTGTAGCACCTACTGCTGTTATGGTCCTGGGGTTAGCCACATCTTCTGCAACTGTTAGGGTTCTCTCATTGGACAAGGGAGAGCTAGTGCTGTTGGTCCTGGTTGAGGGAACAGGGAGGACTTCCCTGATTGGTCACAATGTTGTGCCCATCTGTGGGGAAGCTGCTGCTGCCAGTAATAACACTGATGGCCTCATTCTTCTTTTCAAAAAGAAACAGAAAACTAAACATGTATCTACTCCTCCTTAAAATTCCTTAAACAGGACTAGATTACTGGGATTGGTCCATGGTTTAATCAAGGCTATTGATCCTTCTTATAGGGTGGTTTCTGGAAGGATAACTCTTTTCCTAAAGAGATTCAGGATTTTAATTCTGGACAGGAATATCAAGGGACAAATGCAGTGTTTTCTCCTCAGTTATCTGATTCAGACTCAGGAGAGCTCAGTTTCTGATTCTCCCTGTGGGAATTTCTCTTTCATTGAAACTATTTCCAGAACGTGCCGATATTTTTTGTGGGAGAACACGGAGGTTTATCCATCTCTCAGAAAATACAATGAGCTCTTACAGAAGGAATTTCTAGAACCTTCACCAGTTCCTCCAGTTATATCAGCTTTTGAAGGATGTGTGTGTCACTGCTTGGAATTTGCCTGATAAAAAGGCATACAGAATGCATAAAGTTCCTTACTCTTTTAAGTCTTTATGCACTTTTCCCAAACCTGACCCAACGGCTATAGCTTTAGATGTTAAGTTGTCAATCTCGCCTTCATTCTTGCTGGATGGGTTCGGAGCCGAACCTCGGCTCCGACTCGGCCGAATACTAAAGCTCGAGAGCTATTTTTACCAGCTCGAGGCTATCCTATGTCCCATAATGCTAGGCGAAATATACCCAAATCTCGTTTGCCGCTTCAGCTACGAGGTTGCGTTTTCACCGGCTCCAGGTCGTATATTTTTATTAATAACTTTTGAGGTAGTGTTTTAGTCAGTCTTTTATCCTCTTTTGTCCCTTTAGTATTAGTGAAGTTAGCGACTAGTCTTTCCCCTTTTTTTTTAGTTGCTAATCTCCCTTTTTCTCCACCCTTAAGGTGGTTGGGCCTCTGACCCTCCCCTTAGTAGTACAGATTTCCCTTGGTTGTTCTGTGTGTGTGTGGAATTCTGTCCCTTTGTTTAGCGGCAGTTCCCCCTTTTTTTTTTTCGGCTTATAGTAAATTGTTATTATTATTTAGTGTATTGTGTATTGTTTTACAGTAGTATGTCTAAGGATACTAAGGTATCAGGTTTCAAGAAGTGTGACTCGTGCTGTCAGAAGATGTCTCTGACAGACGGTCACACTTCTTGTGTGTATTGTTTGGGCCCTCTGCACCTGCAGGACTCTTGTTACATCTGCCACGCTTTTAGCCCTAGAGTCCTGCAGGAGCACAGAAACAAACTCATTCTTAGAGGCTTGTTGAAGCCTGAAGGTTCCCCGGCGAAGACCATGGCTGGGAAACCTTCAAAGCCCGCCAAATCGCCGGCTCCATGTTCGGAGCCGGCGCCAAGCGGTGCTCTTGCTGCCTCGTCGGTTCCGGCCGGAACCGAGGCATATAGACCTCAGTCGGCTCTGACTTTAGTGTTGGAGCCGTCCCCGAGCAGAAAGCGCTCTAGGTCTCCGTCTCTTGAGTTGGTTAGATCGGCTCCAAAGTCTCCACTCTTGTCGGAGCGGAGCCATAGATCTCATTCCTCTAGGTCTTCCAGGCTTTCGGTCCATGACCTTGAGAGGGTAGTCAGCCGGCTTTTAAAGTCGCAGGCACTGGCCCAGTTGCTACATAGCCCGTCTCAACAGACAGGGGCTACCCCTACACCCGCTCTAGTTCCTCCTTCGACTACTCTGCTGAGTTTGGAGCCAGAGGTCGTCGAGGTGAGTACTGTGGGGGCGTTGGAACCGATCCCCCTGTTGTCGGTTTCTTCATCGGCTCCGATCCCGTCCTTGGCTCCATCCTTGGAGGGATCCGGGCGCCAAGACTCCCTCGTCGGCTCCGAGGGGGCGAGTGGCATCAGACCCTTGTCCGACCCCACTCTCCCTCTCGGAGCCTCGACGCAGGTGAGTTCGGCCCCGACATCGGCCTCGGAGCCGTCCCTCTCGGTGCCAGGGGGAGTTCTCATCTCCTCGGAGTTGGGTCCTTCTTCCCTGCCTGACAGGAGTGCCTTTGAGGTGATGAGGAGCGTGCTGGCTCCAATACCGGCACTACGGTCGGCCTCCTCGGCCCCTCCCTCTACGGTGCCTGCTTCTGCCCCTGCCTACCCTCCCGACCCCAAGCGAGGAGAACCGACGCTCCAGGCTGCCCCATTGGGCCTTTCTTCCTCTTCCGAGGCCTCCCCTGACCCTGCGGGGGAGCCCCCTCGGAAGAGGACATGTAAGAGGAAACATGCTGACTCTCCTGAGTCAGTGACATCTGACACCGACCTGGATGATTCGGAAGGGTCCCCAAGGTCCCCCTCTGAGGATGTCTCCTTTTCTGACATCTTAGAGATCCTCAAACAGAGGGGGAACTGGTCTGCCCTTAACCCATCCGAGGACGAGTTGGTGTACCTGGATGCCTTCAGTTCTCACCCTTCCACCTCCTGGGTGTCCCCGCCTTTCGACCCACTTATGGAGGTGGTGGCTCGGAAGGCGTGGACGGCTCCAGATACTATGGAACCAACGCCCACTAAATTTATTACTGCTCCCACAGATAAGCAGTTTCTCTCCAAGGGTGTCCCCAGGTGGATGCCATGGTGGTGGCGGCAGCCACTAAGAAGCAGTTGGCTGACCCTTCAGTACCTGTCCATCCTCCTAATAAGGAATTTAGGACTATGGATAGGTACGGCAAGCGGATGTTATCCTCGGCGACCTTTGCTATGCTGTCGCTGAATTATTTATGCCATTTCACCCGACTTCAGTGGGACCTTCTCAAGGAACTGGGTGAAACATTGCAGGACCCAGCAGCTGTGGGGTCTCAGGAAAAGATCAACTCCCAGCTAGGGACCCTGAACTCTATCGTTAACTCTTCCATGCAGCTCATCTCTTATGCAGCCGATGGAGCGAGTAGAGCCGCAGGTACGGGTGTTGCTCTAAGGAGACATGCCTGGATGCGACTCTGCAATTTTGCTGACCCCTTCAAGGCGTCATTCACTAACAACCCCCTTTGATGGTTCTGCTCTTTTTGGACCTCAAGTGAAGGATACCTTAACCAGGTGCGAACAGGAAGGCAAGACTCTCTCTGCTGTGGGAGTCCGTTTTTCCGCCCTTTCTAGACCATATCCTAAGGGTCAAAAGGGCGGGAAAATGTGGTTCCGCAAACCTCAGGGAGTTCTGCTGGACGCACGTGGTGAGCTTCCCTCTAGAGGCAGAGGAGGTAACAACAGATGCCACCCTAGGGGCAGGGGGGGTCCGCAGAATCAGGGTAGCAGAGACTCTTTCTCTGACAAACCCTTTCAGCACCCCTGAGGAGCTGCCCGACTGTCCACATTCGGAGGCAGTCGGGGGAAGACTTTCGCTGTACCCAGAAGCCTGGTGCTCCCTTACGCAGGACAGATGGGTACGGTCGATCATATCCGAGGGCTACAAAATCCCCTTTATCCACACCCCTCATCAACCAAAAGGGCCTCTTCCAGATGTTCCACCCGGTCTGAGAGACCAAGCAGCACTAGAAATTTCAAAGCTGCTTTTAAAAAGAGCCATCCAACCAGTCCCGGCAGACCAACAAGGATCCGGAATCTACTCCAAATTCTTTTTGGTACCAAAAAAGACAGGGGACTGGAGACCTATTTTGGATCTCAGCAGACTGAACAAATCGGTTCGAAAAACAAAATTCCGGATGGTCACGCTACAGTCCATTCTTCCCTTTTTGGGTCAGGACAATTGGATGTGCTCTATAGACCTTCAGGATGCGTACTACCATATCAAAATGAACAGGCGCTACAGGAGGTTTCTCCGCTTCCGGCTGGGAGCCAGTCACTACCAATTCAGAGCCCTGCCCTTTGGCCTCACCACAGCCCCCAGGGTGTTTACCAAATGCTTGGCAGTGGTTGCGGCTCACTTGAGACGTCGAGGATTCCAGGTGTTTCCATATTTGGATGACTGGCTCCTTACTGCCACCACCAGGCACCAGCTACTTCAAGCCAGGGATTACGCTGTACAAACTTGCAAAGTGCTAGGCATCTCTATAAATTTTGAAAAATCTGCCTTGTCAGCATATTACCTTCATAGGCACCGTGTTAAACACGGTAGAGTTGTCAGCAAAACTTCCTACGCAAAAAGTATGCGACATTCGCAGTCATGTTTAAGTCCTGCTACAGGACAGGGTCCAAGCCAGGTTTGTACTGAAAATGCTTGGTCTGATGGCTGCAACAATCACCTTGCTCCCCCTAGCTCGTTTTCATATGTGGATACTACAGTGGATGCTTTTTTCCCAATGGTCCTTTCAGCAGCTTCCCATGTCTCACAATATTCTCATCACTCAGTCTTGCAAACGACACCTATCTTGGTGGATGGGCTCACCTCAGGTGCTTCAAGGCAGACCGGTTGTTCTCCCCCCTCCGGTTGCCACCGTGACAACGGACGCCTCCCTGATCGGGTGGGGGGGGGGGCATTTTCAGGGCAGGACAGTCCAGGACACATGGCAACCCTTCGAGTACCACTTGCACATCAATGTCCTGGAGATGAGAGTGGTGCTGTTGGTGTTGCAGGCTCTCCAGAACTCTCTTCCTACTGGGCCGATTGCAATACAGACAGACAATATGTCTGTAGTATGGTACATCAACAAACAGGGCGGAACCAGGTCCTACCCTCTTTGTCGGGAAGCGCTCAGACTCTTGCAATGGGTGATCTCTTCTCAGCGGTTTCTGGTAGCAAAACACATTCCCGGGAAGTCCAATGTCATAGCAGACAGGCTGAGCATGGACATTCTCATGCCCTACGAGTGGTCTCTCAACCAACTAGTAGTGGACCAAATCTTCAAAAAGTGGGGTCAGCCTTGCTGCGACCTTTTCGCAACCCCTCAAAACAGCAAGTGTCAAGACTTCTTCACCCTCTTCCCTCTTCCGGGCTTCTCTCCCAGAGACGCTCTAGTCCACGACTGGCCCAGGGGTCTCCTTTATGCTTTCCCCCCCTTTTCCTTAATCACTCTGTTAGTCCAGAAAGCAACTGCCTTGAGATCCAGGATGATACTCATTGCCCCTTACTGGCCCCAACAAGTCTGGTTGCTGTTCCTACAACGTCATCTACTGGAGCAGCCCTGGCATCTGGACCCTGTGCCAGACCTTCTGACCCATCAATCGGGCAGGCTGCACCAATCCCTTTCATCTCTCAACCTCACAGCTTGGTTGCTCCACTTCCAACCCTAGCCAGACTTCCCTTAATTTCTCCATCAGTACGTCAGATTATCCTTGCCTCTCACAAATCTAACACCAGAAGGACGTACGCAAGCAAATGGAAACGTTTCTCTATTTGGGCAGAAAAGAACCAAGTTGATCCCTTTACTGCCCCTGTCCAAACAGTTCTAGATTTTCTGGCGGAACTCTTTCAAAAAGGTTCTTCTTCAGCCACTATCAAAGTCCAGTTGGCGTCTATTGCAAATTACCATGTTGGCTTGTCAGAGTCTTCTATTATGTCCCACAAGCTCTGCAAAGCTTTTCTGAAGGGTACCCTATTACTTAGGCCCCCCAGTCAAAGACCCTCCTTCACCGTGGGATCTAAATTTGGTACTGTCGTCATTAATTCTGCCTCCTTTTGAGCCTGCTGCCTCCTGCTTGTTAAAACTGCTGTCGTGGAAAACACTTTTCTTGGTAGCTATCACCTCAGCGAGAAGGGTTTCTGAACTACAAGCACCATCTGTGCGCCCCCCTTATCTTGTTTTTCACAAAGATAGAGTGGCTCTTAGGACAAATCCATCCATCTTACCTAAGGTACTCTCGGAAAAAAATCTGAATCAGACCATTGATCTCCCAGTTTTCTTTCCAAATTACACTGATAGAGCTGAGAGAAGATTACATTGTTTGGATGTCCATAGGCAACTACGTTTCTATCTGGATAGAACCAAGCTAATGAGAAAATCAGAGCAACTCTTCTTATCTTACGCCGAAGGGAAGCAGGGCCTTCCAGTTTCTAAAGTGACCTTGTCCAGATGGTTGACCTCTCTTATCTCTTTAACCTATCAATTGAGGCATAAGGAGCTCCCTACCAAGCCTAGAGCTCATTCAACTAGAGCATTAGCTTCCTCAGTTGCTTTTCAGGCGAGATTACCTATGGATTCTATTTGTGCAGCGGCCACATGGGCCTCTCCTCATACCTTCATCTCTCATTACAAACTGGATATTGCCTCCAGAAATAAGGCAGATTTTGGTTCCACTGTACTCAAGAGTCTGTTCCATTGAGCCACCCAGGACTAAGGTGCTAGGGACGCGGTCCCATCCAGCAAGAATGAAGGTGAGATTGACAACTTAACATTAAGAAGTTATGTACTTACCATAATGTTCCATGTTAGTTGTCTTCTTCTCGCCTTCTTTCTTGCGTCCCACCCTCCATCCCCCTAGCCTGGAAAGACCTAGAGTATTGGGTAAAACTTTCCTTGTCACCAGGATTATCCCTTCAGCTAGAGCTCTTCTTCCCCTTTGGTAGCCCTGGTGAAAGACAGGCTGTAGGGTTTATAGTTCTACATAGCTCTTAGTTTTATCTTTTCTAGTGGTGGGACATGTCTGTCCATAGTGTTAGCTATCAAACGAGATCTGGGTATATTTTGCCTAGCATTATGGGACATAGGATAGCCTCGAGCCGGTAAAAATAGCTCTCGAGCTTTAGTATTCGGCCGATTCGGAGCCGAGGTTCGGCTCCGAACCCATCCAGCAAGAAAGAAGGCGAGAAGAAGACAACTAACATGGAACGTTATGGTAAGTACATAACTTCTTATTAGTCCTACTCCTGCTAAACTTTAGCTACTTCCAGTCCTACTCTTTCTGACAAAGATGGGAAGATTATTGATAAATATGGGGGGGTATGCTTCTGCAGCTTTGATTTTTTTCAGAATTTTGAATCATCAGGCTCTTATGTTAAAATTTATTTTAATTGTGGAAGTATAAGGAATGTTTTGTTTGCAGTTTCTTTATGTGAGGAAAATCTATTTTGAATAATTTAGTTTCTTCCATTGTACAAGTTACTACTTATTGTTTACAGTGTGTGTATATGACTCAGGGGAAACACTTTATAATCTCGAAATACTGAAATGTCGAATTTCAGTATCTCGAGACTATAAAGTCGAAGTTTGAAAATAGCGAAAGTGCATAATCACAAATTTGAATATCTCGAATTTGCGGTTATGGCTTTACGCTACGTAATGTCCGGGATTGTATGTGGATGGTGTGCGGTGCCGTGTTTGGATTTAAGTGTTATGTCAGGTAAGTGAGTGTTTTGTAAGGGTTTTGGGTGGGAGTTTGAGTGCATGTGAGTGTGCTGATATGTGTGATGTGTGTGTGAGGGACTGTAGAATGTGTCCTTTAACACACACTTTCCTAGGGGGATAGAACAAAATGTTCATCATATTTATCCCTGCTGCAGTATCCTTAGCTATATGGGTTGTATTCTGCCAAGGCTATAACAGCCAGCCTGCTTCTAAAGCTTCAAGGCATCTTCCAGATTTCCAAAATGTCAGACGGCTTGAGCTAAACTGACTAAAAGACAAATTTGGGCACCAAGCCCTTCAGGGCTTTACTGCTGCTAAAGAGTGTGCTCCTCTAAGGCTTTGGTGGATCAATGGTCAGTTTGCTGCTGTTCCTTCACTGGGCAGATAAACTTCCTTTGTGGAAAAACCTTCTATTTTCTAAATATTGTTTGTATTTTACCACTTTTCTCTTCGGGAAAGTTATTTTAAACCTAGACGTTTTGTATTTTAATGGTCTGTCACGAGACTGTTTTGTAATTTTAAATGGGAGCACTCTTTTTTCCTGTCAGTTTAAAAATTGTGTAAAGTAACTGAAAGCCACTTTTTAGGAGAAATTCTGTTTATTTTACTTTTGGGCTGGCAAAAAGTTTTAAAATTATTTTTACTGTATTTCTGTGTGAAAAAAATGGCTTTTGAGGACTTACAGTTTTTATCAGCATTTATTGCTTATTTTCCCCAGGAAACAGACACCATTTTTGGCTTGAAGAGCGAAACAAACTACTGGTCTAACTGTCAGTCCTTCTTCCAGCCACAAAAAGAAAGTTAAGCAAACAGCCTTTGCCATCACAGCAAGCTAGCAATTCGTAGGTTCATAGGCAAGTACTGGGCTAGCTGCCCTTGTGGGCCATTTTAAGCATATCCACTTTCCCTTTTTGTGCTCAAATTAACCTATCCCATTTGGTTAACGACTGGTTTTCTCATGCTGTGGTTGATAATTATGTAGTACCCCTAATGAAAATAACTGTGATCATACCATAGATAATTTGAGGGGACCCATCCATGGGCTAAAGCATTTAGGAGCTGCCTCCATCCATTAGTAATACAGGGGGCAGTTCTGGGGTAAATTTTCTGTTTGTTTCCTGTCCACAGATCCAAGTTTCACTTGCATATGGACAGGAATGATCTTTGTTTTATGTGGATAGCGGAGTCTGTTCCAGAGCAATGCTATCCTCTGTGAGTTATACCTGTCCTTCCAAGCTGTTTTGTTGATGTTGCAGAAGAGGTTTAGATCCCCAGACTGTGTATTTCTGATGCCATGTAAATTGCTGATTTACAGTAAATCCATCAGTATTGGGTCACAGGATGTCTTGCATGCCAGGCACAGGTCACCTGTTAGTAGTCTGTAGGCTACCCAGTATAGTGACAAGGCTTTGAGTCAGTGCATGTTGAACATGTTGTTTAGGCCTTTTATCCTTTTAGTAAAGTATATCCGTGGGCATTCCATTTGTTGCATATGTCTATACAGATACATGCCAAAGGGGCATTATATTCAGTATCTGTTCTAATGAGGGCTGATAAAAAGGGGATAATGACATACCTGCATCTAAACACAATCCCCTTGTTTATACGCTGTGCATTATAGAAGGAAATCCTTACAACAACAGACACATGTTGATCAAAAGTCATGTCATTATCCACATAAGTTCCCAAATCCCAAACAACTGTGTCAACTCTTATAGGCATAGTGTCAATGTGGGAGTTTCCAGGAGGAGATGACTTCCCAAAAGATAAAGTAATACATGTTTTGGTATTTAGTTTCAGTCCATGATTTTGGTATCAGTTTTTTTATTTGGGACAAACCTTTCTGCAGGATGGTTAAATCATTTGGGGATTCAGTGATTGCTGTTAGAGTCATCTGCAAACTTGGTCAGCCAGAGCCCAATTGTACTGGCCTTTAATTCAGAAATATAGATGCCAAACAGGAGAGGTCTCAACACAGAACCCTGGGGGATTCCACTGGTGACTGGTGTCTTTGTGGAGATAACTTCCCCTATCTTGATTTTGTGCATCCTGTCAGTGAGCCCAACGGCAGTCCAGTGGGTGACAGGTGTTTATTCAAGTTTATTTTACAATTTGCCTAAATTGCAGGTGTGTGACTTCTCTGTGGTCATTTGTTGTACCACAGACCACTCATCCTTTACCCCAGACTCCTATGGTTTACCACATACAGACATAATGCACCGGGGGTTAGCCACATCCTGTGTGGCTCTTTGGGTCCCTTCAATAGGCAAGGGAGGTCCACTCTTGTCGGTTCTGGGAGACGGAGCAGGGATGGCTTTCCTTTTGTGTCAGAATTGTGTGCCCATCCCTAGGGAAGCTGCTGTTGCTGTCATTATTAGTCAGTTTTTATACATTATTCCCAAACCTGACCCAGCAGCTATAGCTTTAGTTGATCCCACTGCTGATAAATAGTTAGATCTGATTTCAGTTTTCATTCATTCCTCAGCTAATGGTTTGGATCCGATCCTTGGATCTGATTCGGCCGTTACACTAGCTCATGGCCTCAAAAAAACTCTCAAATTCCTTCCCTACCCATAATGCACCAATCCCTAACATCTCTCAGATCTTGTTTGCTGCTAGACAGGAAGACTATAACTGATCTGCCATAGCTGGAGTTGAATACAAAGGACATTGATGTCCTTGAAGCTTCTTGTTCCCCCAGAAGTTATTCATTAAAAATGGTGGGGGTTGGTGGGTGGGAAGTTGAGGAAGAATGAAAATGAAAAATACAGATGGAATGTTATGGTGAGTATATAACTTCTTTATCTGATGTCAATTTTCATTTATTTCTCAACTAATGGGACAGAGTCCCAACTACCTAAAATTCGGGGTGGACTCTAAGGAAGGATATTCCTGAGTACGGTTGAGCCAGAGGCTGCTCCCCTTGAGACCAGATCTACTTTGTAATGAGTGATAAAAGTATGAAGATTTGACCAGGTTGCAGCTACACATATATCATCCATAGAAGCTCTAGACTGGAAGACAGATGAAGTTGCCATAGATCTGGTTAAGTGAGCCTTTAATTGCTTTAGTAAGGGGAGATTCAATTTGTTATAGATAAATGAAATGCAATCTGTCAACCATCTAGCTAGAATTGCCTTTGTAACTGATATGCCCAATTTAGTTGTGTGCAAAGGAAATAAATATTTTATCTGTCTTTCAAATCTCTTTTGTTCTGTGTAGGTTGAAACATAATTGTCTATGAACATCCATTAAGTGCAGCATATGTTTCCCTTTATTTGTATATTTTGGAATGAATACTGGGAAGTTAATGGATTGGTTGATGTTGTATTCTGGCACCACCTTAGGAAGGAAGGAAGCACTGGTACACAACGTGACCTTATCTTTATGAAAAATCAAATATGGAGGTTTAGAAGACAATGCTTGAAGTTCTGAAATTCTTCTAGCAGATGTAATTGCCACGAAAAAGGTAGTTTTCTAGGTCAGGAATTTAAGATCACATTTAGCTTTGGGTTCAAAGGGAGAATGAATTAAGTTTTGCAGCACCAAATCCAAATCCCATGGTGGTGTGAGGTCCTCATAATGGGGTCTTAGCAAGAGAGTACCTCTCAAAAAGGCCTTACACAGTTTAGAGGAAGCCAGTGAAACATTTTGAAATCCTACATGAAAGTTAGAGGTTGCTGCCAGTTGGACTTTAATAGTTGATGAACTAGCCCCTTCATTAAACAAACTCACCAAAAATTCCAGAACTGATTGAATTGGAGCCGAGAAGGGGTCTATCTGTTTTTGTTCTGCCTAACAAACATATCTTTTGCATTTACTCCTGTAGAGTTTCCTAGCAGAGGGTTTATGGGAAAATAAAAGTATTTCATGGACAGGGAAAGAGTATTGCTTGTCTGGCTATTAAAGGAAATGGAGAAACCACTGTTAGTTTGAGGTTTGAGATATCTGGGTGAACTGTGCCTGTCGAGTGAGACAGGAGGACTGGAACTGGATCCAGAATCCAAGGTGGACATAGCTGATGAGGCCAAAGGAAGGAAACCAAATCTGTTGAAGCCAGTAAGGTGCAATGAGGATGACTTTGCTCTTCAACCAGGCTGCTTTCTGCAGGAATTTGGGAATTAGGGGAGTCGGGGGAGAAGCATACAGTAGACTGGTGGGCCAGTCGTGGAGTATAGCATCCCTCGGTGATTCCTGACTGTGGTTAGATAAGGGCAAAAAAGCTGCTGTACTTGTTGTTTAGGGAAGGGGCAAAAAGATCACAGTAAGGCTTGCCCCACTGACTGAAAATCATATCTGTCACTTTGTTGTTGAGAAACCACTCATGAGGTAGTAAGATAGGCCTATGTAGTTTGTGTGATATCACGTTTGACTTCCCCAGAATATACATTGCTATTAGAAAGAGCTTGGAAGATATCACCCATTACCGCACTCTGAGGACTTCTCGTCATAGGGGGTAAGACCTGGTCCTCCCTGCTTGTTGATGTACCAAACTACTGACATACTGTCTGTCTGGATTGCAATTGTTCCAAGGAGGAGAGAGTCTTGGAATGCTTGCAGTGCCAAAAGCACCGCTCTCATCTCTAGAACATTGATATGCAAGCTGGCCCATTCAGGGGACCAAGTGCCTTGGACCATTTTCCCCAGAAAATGCCTGCCCATCCATTCTGGGAAGTATCCTTGGTCACTATGACCTTGGGCTGAGGGAGGACAAAAGGTTGACCTTGTTATACCGGTTGCGATTGCATCCACCAGCAAAGGTATCTTTTGCATACTTAAGTTCTTCTTATCTTCATTGACATAGGTTGAGAAGGTATTGAACACTGTGTTGCTAGCATCCATTGCAGAATTTTCATATGGAATCTCACTAAAGGAACTAAAATTATTGCCACTGACATTGCCCCAGAGCTTGCAGAATCAAGCAAGTTGAAATTCTGGTACTGCAAATTATTTTCCTGACCTGCATTCTTTATCATTTTCACTCTTGGTAAAGGAAGAGACGCTACCATAGATACTGTGTTGAACACTGCTCCTATGAATTCTAATGTCTGTGTTTGTTGTGAGACTTGTTGTAATTTATGGTTATTCTTAGATATGAACAAATCTGTAGCACTTGATCTCATGCTTCTATCAGTCAATGCCTGTTTGGGGCTGTAATGAGCCAGTTGTCTAGATATGGAAACACCTGAAATCCTTGCAGTCTCAAGTGAGCTGCTACCACTGCCATGCAGTTGAACCCCTGGGGGCTGTTGTGAGGCTAAAGGGCAGTGCTCTGAACTGATAATGACTGCCTCCCAGCTGGAATCGTAAATACATTCCGGATCGTCTGTTAATTTTTATGTGATAGTATGTATCCTGAAGATCTATCAAGCACATCCAGTCATGCTTGCCCAGAAAGGTCAGAATGGGCTGAACCATGACCATCTTTGTGTGTCAAGCTGACTTGTTAAATACAGAGATTCAAAATTGATCTCCAGTCCCGTTTTTTTTTTTTTTTTTGGCACTAAAAAGAATCTTGAGTAAGCTCCAGATTCTATTTGGTCTGGTGGAATGCCTTGGATGACTCTTTTCTTAGCAGCTTTTGAATTTCCAGTGTTGCTGCTTTCCTGTGATTGGTTGGAATATCAGGACATTTTCTTGATAATAGAGGAGGTAAGGAAAAGGGAATTATATAACCTCTGGAAATAATTCTCTGCATCAAACTGTCTTTTGTTATATCTAGCCAGGCTCTCTGGTGCAGAGTTAAGTGATCCCGAACTTCCTCCAGAGGTGGACATTTGGGTCTCCTTTCAGAAGCGCTGAAAGGGTCTGTTAGAGAAGGACCTCTGGTTTTGCAGCCCTCCTCTGCCACAGGGGCGTCACCTTCCATTGTACCTCCCCCTTCTGCCTGTGGGGGATCTATCTTAATGTGTGTCCTGGAAAGGACCCTGGGACTTTCTGGACCACGTTTTTTGATTCCTGGAAAAGGTCCTTTGAGGGGTTGAAAAATGCATGTCCACTGCAGACAGGGTTTTTCCATCTTTTTTACACCTGAGGAGTGTGTCCTTCACTTAGGGGCCAAACAAAGAAGAGCTGTCAAAAGGATCAATGACAAATGAGGACTTGAAGGGCTCAGCAAAATCACACAGGCACATCCAGGCATGCCTCCTTATGGAAATGCCCAAACCTGCGGCCTTTGAGGCACCTTCTGTAGCATGCGAGATGAGCCTCTTGGACAAATTAGATATAGCTTGTAGGGTTGCCAACTGAGAGACTACTGAATATTGAGCCTCAACAGTTTCGGTTTCAGAAAGAGATTTCAGTAGCTCTTTAACTCATTACATCCAAGTGACACCTCCAGGTGCATCTACAGTTAACTCCTACTGACACGTCTATGTGTCAAATATTGCTTGTTCATATTTGCATCAATAATTTGAAAAACCTTGCTATGTTCAATGTTTTAAAAGATTTCATCTTAAAGCTTACACAATGGCAAACTCAACTGCATTAATATTTGACCATTGTCTAGTGCAGGTAAAGAGATATTAACTGTTGTTTTCATGATATTAATTTATATAGATACATTTTCACATTTTTCTAAATATTTCAACAACCAAATAAAACAGACAGAACTCCTTAGCCTCATATAAACGCTCTCAGCTAGATGAAAAAAATGCTGACAGTATGTGTGTAACTTGAGTGGTTGCTGAGATATTTAGCCGTTTACAAAACATTACAAACGTAATAGTTACAGTGTTTACTGTGAATTGTAAAATTCCATTTAAGACCTAGAGCCTAAAGAATACTCCCACTATAAAAATAGTTTGTGCTGAATGGTTTGCCATTTATACTTCTTTCATAACCCATATGGCTGAAGAGATATGAACATTTGTTTGAAATGCAAAGACATAATTTGATTCTGTCAAAAGGCTTAGGATCCGCCCATTGGTAGCTACAGTCCAGACTTCCTAAGCTCCACTGAAGTTAATCAAGACTCTTTGAAGCCTTGTAAAATGTGCCAAATAGTGATCTGAGTGCAAAAGTTGCTGAAGCATAAACACGCTTCTCAAATCTGTCAGTCACCCTAGACTTGCTGTTAGGAGGATGGACAGTGTAATTCTGTTCCGCAAGTTCCGTTTTGGTATTTGCCACCATGATCCTGGCATCTACTGCCACCCCTTTACTAAAAAATTCCCTTCCTGCTGGGAAGCCAGAATCCAGTCTGGTCTCTTGGGGACTGGCTCAACCTTAGCTGGTTCCTTCCACTCCCGCCTAGAGACCACATCAATGACCTCATTGGTGAGTGGAGTAACCCAGGAGGTAAACGAGCCAACTCCAAAAGCCTCCAGAAATACTGATTCCTCGGGAGAAGGAAGACCAGCCACCCTTCTGCTTACAAATCTCAAGAATATCTCCATGGATGACTCTCAGAGTCAAAGCATCCCTGTTGGATCTGAGAGTTACTCTCTTCTACTGCTTCTTCTTTTTCCTTGGCTGGAGCTTCCTCTCATTTTGAAAAATCTCCCAAAAAGAGCAAGGCGGTTCATCTGTTAAAGACAAGGAGTGTAAGAAGTGATCTCCATGACCATTCTTCTTCCACTGTTTTGGGTTTGCTCCACCTGAGAAAGTTTCCAAGCCTTTGTATTCATCTGGCTTCTCAGATCAGGAACCAAATCTAAGTCTCCGATCCACTGCTCCTTTAGTTACACTCTGGAGCCCATACCTTCTAGGATCCATTCTCCCTTCTTACAGGAGACCCCTCAAAGGGATTACAGGCCACGTCAACATCTTCATCCCTCAGTTCGACTAGGAGCTTAACTGAAACAAATGTGGACAGGATGATGAGGAAATTTCTCAGGACCCAGATGCAGTTGGAAGTCTTACCAGCTCCATCGCCCATTGGACCAGTGAGCCTACCACCAGCCCAAACCCATTTGTTGACACCTACTCTTATCCAGCCTATGGTTTCAGAGCCATCAGACCTGAGTGCACTGAGTTTTTCTGTGTTGGATCAGAAGGCTTGGACTTCATTGACTCTGACAACATCTCTGATCCAGTTGGCACTGACACTGTTGGAGCCAGAGGGATCTTGGAGCCGTAGTGTTGGCACCAGATCCAGGGGGGTGGTTTGACTTTGATGTTCTTTTTAGCCATCCCTTCCTTTGGGGGCCTCGGCACTGGGCATCTCAGCGCCAACCTCTGTGTCAAACAATATTGTGGTGAGTCTTTGAGCCATCCTGGGCAGGTGTCTTTGGCTCCTCTAAGGGTGGCTCTTGCTTCTTCTATGGCTTCTGCATTTGAGGTGTTGGAGAGAGCATTTTCCACCTCTGTGGACAAGACATACTTGCCCCCCTCAGGCCCCGCCTTGACCCCTGTGTCTCTTCATCCTGTCCCATCAGAGCATCCAGCCCATTCAAGCATGCAGACAGTCATCATCTAGGACTCTGCTCACACTGAGTCCTTCCAGAGCATATATCCTCCTCAAAAGTGTACATGCAAAAAGAGGCACTTAGATTGCCCAAAGGAATCTTTGACAGAAGACACTGACTTTGATGAAGGGGAGGGGTCCCCCAGTTCACCCCTTGAGGATGTCTCCTTCAGTAAACTACTCAAAACTTTTGAGTCAGAAAGGTGGTTGGTCTTCTGACCCTACCTCCTTGGAGGAGTTGGTGTTTCTCAAGGTGTTTGAAGCCAGCTCAGCTATGGCCTGGGTAGTCCCACCAGCGGATGAGATGGTGGACCTCATCTCCTGCCAGGCTTGGAAGGATCCAAATGTCACAAAACCTATCCTAAAGAGGCCAGATAAGTACTTTGTTGCACAAAATATCAAGCCCATTGGAGTAAGGATCCCCCAGTAGATGCTATGGTGATAGCAGCGGCCACCAAGAAGGAACTTGCTGAGCAGAATTATTCTCTGTATTCCCTGAACAGAGTTCATGGCATTGGACAGGATTCTAAATTGTATTTATGCATCATCAACCTTTGCTCTGAGGTCGCTGAACTACTTCGCACACATTATGAGATTTCAGAGGGTTATGATCAAGAAGTTTCCCAATACCCTTTCAGGGTCCATGTCTACAGAGGACAAGAAGATTTTTTCTTTGCAACTGGCTGCCCTATAGTCACTGTTGAATGTCTGTCTGAGGCTGATTTTGCATATCTCGGAGAGAGCTTTGAGAGCTGCAGGTTCTGGAATTACCATGAGACTGCTTTGCCTGGATGTACCTTTGTGATTTTGTGGAGTCTTTCAAGTCATCATTCATCAGTGCTGCCTTTGATGGATCTACCTTATTCAACCCCAGGGTGAAAGAAACCCTATCTAAGAGTGAACAGGATGGAAATACATTATGTGCTGTAGGGATATGTTTCTGTACCCCTCAAGGATCTTTTCACAGAACCATGGGGGGGAGAGGAAGATGTGTATACATAAGTTACAAGGATCTTCCCAGAACTCCTATGGGGACAACCCCCCCCCCCATGGCATAGGCGAGAACTGTAATAGTAGACGTCACACATATGGCAGAGGATGCTTGCAAAACCAGGGCCTCAGAGGTCCTTTCTTTGGGAAGCCCTTCTAGCACTCTTGAAAATTTTCTTGACTGCTGCACTCTGCAGGCAGTCAAGGGGTGCTTATCCATGCACCTAGAACCCTGGAGAGCCATCACCAAAGGTATTTGGGTAGAGTGGATCATATCCAGAGGTTACTACATACCCTTTTCCCTTCAGCCTCTCAGTCACCCCACAAAAATTCCTGATGCTCCACCCGCTTAGAGGAAAGCAACAGCTACAGAAATAGAAAAACTCCTGGCCAAAAGAGTCATCCAAATGGTCCCTCAGACCAGCAGGTATTCGGAACTTACTCAAGATTCTTTTTGGTACTAAAGAAAAATAGGGATCTGAGGCCTATCTTGGATCTCAGCAGTTTGAATCAGTTCATCAAATGCTCGAAGTTCCAGATGGTTACAGTTCAGTCCATTCTGCTGCTGTTGCACAATTGGATGTGCTGTGTAGTTCTCCAGGATGCGTACTACCACATCAAAATAGACAGGCAGTTCAGGAGCTGCCTCCTGCTCTTTGGCCTCACCATAGCCCCCAGGGTGTTCACCAAGTGCATGGCAATGATCATAGCTAAATTGAGACTATTGGGATTCTAGGTGTTTCCATATCTTGATAATTGGCTCCTCTCTTCTCCTACCTCTACTAATTCAAGCCAAAGAGTACTTGCTCCAATTATGTTTTCAACTGGTGTCACAGTAAATTATGCCAAGTCTCAGCTCTCCCCCACTCAAGTACAGGAATTCACTGTTGCCCATCTGATACTGTGGCACAGATCACAAGCTTACCACAGACAAGATTAAACACCTTACAGAGTCAAGTATCCCACATCCTCTCTCTTCCCTCTCCGCCAGCAAGGTTTGTATTCCAACTTCTTGGATCTATGGAAGCTTCCATAACTCTAGTACCTCTAGCAGGGTATTACATGATAGTACTACAATGGACACTTGATGGGCAAAGATCTATAAGAGACACCCCTGTCCACGCCGATATGGATTACAAAGATTTGCAGGAAACACTAGCCTGGTGGATCACTGTAAAAGACGTTTCTCAGGTCAGTCCTTTTATCCTTCCATCTCCCAGAACCACAGTGACTATGGATGCCTCCCAACTTGGGGAAGGCATTTCTTGGAAAGGATGGCTCATGGCACTTGGTCTCATTTGGGGGTCATCTGCATATCAGTGTCCTGAGAATGGTGACAGTCATTTTAGCATTGCAGGCATTTCAAAATGCTCTCCCTCCAGGAATGGTTGCTATTCAGACAGACAATACATTGGTAGTCTAGTTCATCAACAAGCCAGGGGGAACCCAATCCTATTCTTTAAGTCAAGAGGCTTTTAGAGTATGGTAATGGGTGATCTCTTCCAGCTGCTTTCTCTTGGCAATGCATATCCCAGGGAACTCCAACATACTAGCAGACAAGCTGAGCAGGTCCATGTTACTTCCTCAAGAGTGGTCTCTTAACCCTGTGAAAGCTGAAATGATTTTTTGTTGGTTGGGCCAGCCATGTTGCAGTGTCTTTGCTTTCGCTCTCAACTCCAAGTGCAGCAGGTACTTCACCCTGATCCCCCAGAGTAGGAGTCACTGAGAGACTGTTTGAGTCAAGATTGCCCCCCAGGACTACTTAATGCATTTTTTCTACTCTTCTAATCCCCAAATTTGTTTAGAAGGGGTCTGACCAGAAGGGCAAAGTAATCCTTATTGCTCTGTTCTGGCCTTGACAAGCATGGTTTCCCTTCCTGTGGCCAGGTCTAGTACATCCTTCTTGGATGTTGGATCTATCCTCAAATCTCCTGTTTCATCCATCAGGGGTAACTCATCTGGACATTCAGACCCTAAAATTAACCACATAGTTTCTCCACTTCCAATGCTTGCTAGACAATTCAAGCTTTTTTCCCTGGTTGGGCACATCCTCATACTCTCTCAGAAGGTTTCTACTAGGAAGGTGTATAAGAGCAAATAGAAAAAATCTCCTGTTGAGCCCTCCAGAGTCAACTAGACCTTTTTTCAGCAGCAATTCTAGCTATCCTGGACTTTCTTGCTTCATTATTCAACAGCAGAGCTAGTTATTCTACAATAGAGGTCCATCTTGCAACCATCTCATATTTTCTCACAGGAGAAAAGCATTAGTCCTTGGCATCATCAAGACTATGTAAAGCCTTTCTCAAAGGTACCTTCTTGCTGTGACTCCCTATTAAGCATCCTTCCCCTCCTTGGAATGTAACAATGTTTCTTGAAGCTCTGACCCATCCCCCCTTTGAACCAGCTGCCAAGCTGGACTTAAAGTTTTTGTCTTAGAAAACTGTTTTTCTCATTGTGATTACATAGGCCTGATTGGTATCAAAACTCCAGGCTCTCTCTTCCCAGCTACCATATCTGATCTTTCACAAGGACAGGGTGTCCCTCCATACTAATCCTTCCTTTCTACCTAAGGTTGCTTTAGAAACAGCTATAAATCATTCCATCAACCTTCCTGTTTTCTTTCCAAAATTTTCCAACAAAGGAGAATATGTGCTATACCTTTTGCATATTCATAGACAATTTAGATTCCATCTTCATAGAAGGAAACTTTTTAGAAAGTCAGACCAGCTGTTTATTTCCTTTTTCCAAATCCAAGTTGGGCAAGTCCGTTTCAAAGGTAAATTTGGCCAAATGGCTCACTGATTGCATTTCATTTGTTTATAGGAAGAAGGGATTGGCATTACCTAAACCTCCTAAGGCTCATTCCACCAGATCTGTGGCCACATCCTCTGCTTTCTGGTCCGTAGCTTCCGTAGATGACATTTGTGCAGCTGCTACTTGGTCTAATACTCATACCTTTTTTGCTCATTATAAATTGGACATTTTCTCTAGAAATAGGACAGTGTTTAGCTCCGCAGTACTATGGAATATCCTTCCTTTTAGACCATCCTGGGGTTTTCTTTAGCTAGGAACTCTGCCCTATTGATTGAGGGACAGACAAAATCAGATACAAATGTTATGTTCTCACTATAATGATGCATCTGTGTTGTCTGTTTTCATCATTCTTCAAACTCCCACGCTCCAACCCCTCCTTCCTATTTGGAAGAGTTACATTTGGTCTCCTAGTCTGACCTAAGGAGTGCTATTTTGCCTGCCTTCTGATAAGCTTCAGTCATTTTTTTGATTTGTAATTATACTGCATTGTTAGTGTTATGGGCAGGATTATAAACTGAATTGTGGGAAAACTCAATCTGAGATAATCCAGTTTAAAGAGGAGGATTGTTGGTAAGGGGAGGAGTTCGAGCTATGGAGCCACAGTCTATAGAAGTGGAAGAAGCCAGATCTGAGTTCAGATCTGAGACCTATCCATTGAAGAAGGATGAAAACAGACAACACAGATGTGAGTTTATAACTTTTATTTTCTTCTCGTGAGGAAAAAATCTACTTTAAAAAAATTTAGTATCTGATGTCTATTTCTGTCTGATTCAGTATTCAGTGCCTTCTACCAGAGCTTTGGAACCACTGAGACTCTCACTCCTGTCCTACCTACAGTTCCCTTTTTCTGTCTGATTTTATCTCAGATGTTATTTGCCACCTGTTCATCTAGATGCGTTTCCAAGAGCTCTTTCTGCAATCACAATAAGTGAAGCTTTTTCCAAAACTTAAATCTACTATACTATAGATTAGGGTTAGGTTAGGCTGTTAGGTAATATTTGACATATTTTACATATTTAGTCCTTAAGATTATTAGCAATTTTTTTCTAGACTTTTCTAGTATTGTTACCTCAAAAAGAATAATAGTACTGTGACAGGAGGTTGGTTATTTTTTTCATAGTTTTTTCAACTGTTATTCTGATAGTATAGTTATTCATATATGGTTTCACTATGAAGGATCGAACCTCTGATCATGGAAGACCATAGCCACAAGGGACTTTTTAAGCCTAGCCATGCATCCCAAATCTCTGACAAGTTCTGCTACCCTTGATAAGTGTAAGCATGGACCTTAGGAGATGAACCATTTAGAGGTTACCTGTGTCCATTAGAGACATAGGTGCCAAACCAGGGATGAATTTCCAGTTTCCCATCCAGTTGTCCAAGTTGCACTTGAATTGAAAACCAGAGGACTGAAGTGCTGAAATATTAAACCTTATTAATAGAGATCACTGTACATTGCAGAATGGGAACTTTACTGTTCTCTTCATTGTAGTGTAATCTCATAGTTGGTATAGTTAATTTGCAGGGGGTGCAGGGGGCCTTGCCCCCCTGCATAAAATGTGAAATAAGAACTTTTCATATTTTAGTTTTTTTTTTTTTTTTTTTTGTAGGTTTGATATTTCAGCACATCGATCCTCTGGTCTTTTATGATCAGAGGTTCGATGTCCTGAAATGCTGATCCTTCATAGTGAAGCCACACAGATATATATATGTGTGTGTGTGTGTGTGTGTGTGTGTGTGTGTGTGTGTGTGTGTGTATATGTGTATATATATATATATATATATATATATATATATATATACACACATATATATATATATATATATATATATATATATATATATATATATATATATATATATATATATACACACACACATAGATATATATATATATATATACACACACATATATATATATATATATATATATATATATATATATATATATATATATACACACACATATATATATATATATATATATATATATATATATATATATATATATATATACACACACACACACACACATGCATACACACACACATAGGAGACATTTTTTCTAACAGTGTATAAAGATTGCTTTCTAATATCAGGCAAACTGTCAGGCTTTAAAAAGTGCTCAGCCTGTGGATACAAGATCCCTTCTCAAAATCCCCATTTCCTGTGCGTTTACTGCTTGAGTGCTTCTTACCTTCAGGCAAATTGTGAAATTTGTACTGTTTTTGGGACCAGAGTCATTCAAGGCAGGAGGGAAAAATTAATAATCAAAGTTTGCTTCCACTACAAACAGGGTCATCCACAATGTCTTCTGAAACAAGATTTGCATCTTCTTCTCCCAGTAGTGAAAAGAGAAAAGATAAGGGCAGGCCTTAAGAGAAACAGAGAGAAGTTTGTAGAGAAAAGGACTAAAGAAAAGAGATCAGAAAAATCAAGGAAAATGTCTTCAGATTCATCCAGTTTGTTGAATCTGATACCTAAAATTTCAAGGTAGTAGGATCCACCTACCAGTCTGGTCCAGGTTCCTTCCCCTAGAGCTACCTTTTCTCTGGAGCTCGTGAGTCCATGGTTGCATTCACAGACCCTACAACATAAACTACTTTTAAGACCTGCATCAATGGATTCATCATTGAGGTTGGGAAGGTCCATCAGAAGTCTCACAGAAATGCAAGTCAATGAAATGATGAGAAATTGTTTGAGGACACAGATCAACTGGGAGTCTGCCTCGTACCATTCCCCAGAGGAGGTCCAGGAAAAGGCCCATCGATCCTGTCACACTTTGCTTCTGTACTGGTCTACTACTCGGATCCAGTTCCCACATGTCCTAGCCATTCCAGTGCACCTCAGTCTTGACCCCAATGCTTCCGGGTTGAGATGAGTCTTGTGAACCAAAACTGAAGGTCTCAGAGCAGTTTCTCTCCATCAGTGCCTCCGCAATTGACAGATAGGGTCCATGGTCCTCCTCAGATCTGATATATGTTGTTATGGGGAGGCTTCCCAAGAGAGTTGACAGAGAAAATACTACCAAAGTTCCAATGGTGGAGTCGGCTTTCAAGCCTGTGGAAGGGCGTTGGCTGGACCACGAAGGCAGGTGCGTGCACTGAGTTTGGATCCATCCTAGTACCCAGTGGAATCTGTTCCTCATTCTTCTCATTTGGTCCAACAGTAACAATCAAAACCCATAGGGTTTGTGATAGCTCAACACTCAAGCTCCCAGTCTTATTCTGAGAACCCCAGAGACATGTTCTGAGAAAGCAAACGTGCAAACGGAAGCACATAGACTCCTGTCCTGAGTCAGCCCCTGAGGACACAGATTTGGATGATGGAGAAAGATCCCCCAGATCCCCCCAGAAGATGCCACATTTGGTAACATCCTAGAATTGATGTAGATGAAGGGGATTGAGCCACTAAAACTCTTTCTCCATATGAATCCATGTTTCTTTTTTTGGGGGGTCTTCCTCATCTGCATCCTCGGTAGTTGATGCATTGATAGATCTTATGGCACAGAGGGCATGGATGGACCCTGATGTTACAGAGACAATCCTTAAGAAACCAGACAGCATCCTAGTAGTTCCAAAAGACAAAGCAATGGTCTGAATGTCCTCCAGTAGATGCCATGGTGGTAGCAGCAACCATAAAGAAAGAAGTGTCTCAAGAGAGTTTTTCTGTCCATCCACCTAACATAGACAGGCTAGGGAAATGAACTTATGCTTCAGCAACTTTTGCACACAGAGCACTGAATTACCTTGCTCTTTTGACTTCTTTCCAAAGGGACTTGATAAAGGAGATATCAAAGTCTCTTTTGGGTAACTTACCATCAGATGTCCAAAAGACAGTTGGCACCCAAATGTCTACTCCCTACAATCTACTTCTGATGTTACTTTGCAGTTGCTATCAAATGTAGCAGATGGCACAGCAAGAGCAGCTAGTACAGCCATTACCATGTATCATCATGGCTGGATGTGGCTTTGTAACTTCACAGAAGGCTTCAAGGTGCCCTTCATGAATTGTTCCACACTATTTGACCCCAAGATAAAAGAGACACGTACCAGAAGTAAACAAGATAGTAAGACACTATCTGCCACAGGAATCCATTTCCCCACTCCACAAAGATCCTATTCCAGGATTCAAAAGGGAGGTATGAAAATGTGGTTCAGGAAATCACAAGGTTTTCACCACAACAATTCTGGGGATAGGACTCCCCAAGACAGAGGAGGAGGCAACTCAAATGGATGTCACCCCAGAGGCAGAGGTGGAACACAGAATCAGTGTTTCCATGGTCCCTTCACTGAGAAGTCCTGCCAACTGCCCTGAAGGGTTGCATGGCTGCTGCACTCTTTAGGCAGTTGAGGGTGCTTAACATTACACCCACAAACCTGGCAAATCATTATTTCCGATTCATGCATGTTAAGGATAATCACCAGAGGCTATAGTATACCCTTTTCATATCCGCCAAAGAAAAGATTAAAGATTCCTGATATTCCACCCGATCAGTTTTTATCTGCACCAACAGATGTTTCAAAGTTGCTAGAAAAAGGTGTCATCCAACAGGTCTCCCTAGACCAATTAGAATCTGGAGTCTATTCCAGGTTCTTTTTAGTTTCAAAGAAGGCAGGGGATCTCAGGCCAATATTGGACCTCAGCCACCACAATCAATTTGTCAAACAGATGAAATTCTGGATGGTCACAGTACAGTCCATATTACCTCTCTTGAGGAAGAATGACTGTGTGTGTTGTATACATCTCCAAGCTGCCTACTACCATATAAAGATTCAAAGGTGAGCCAGGAGATTTCTCCATTTCTGGCTTGGAACCAGTCAATACCAGTTCAGAGCACTGCCTTGCGGTCTCACCACATCCCCCACCCCTGGGTTTTCACCAAAATTATGGTAGTAGTGGCAGCTCACCTATGGCTGCAGGGGGTTGACATAATGGTTAAGTTTATTACCTCACACACAAGAGGTATAGGGTTTGATTCTCACTGAAGGGAAATTGGCTAGGCTTAAAATGACCTATGAAGGCAGCCATCCTAGTACTTATCTATGAAATTATAAATAAAAAAGATTTTCTATTGGCCATCGTCAAAAATGTTCTGTTGGCCATCGTCAAAAAGATTAGATCCCTTTTATGATCCTCTTCCATTGATATTGTAATTTCTTTCAGACCTTTTCTACCGGGATTCCAGTTTTTCTGCTATCAAAGGTCATATGTCTGCCATTTCAAACTTTCACAACAAGACGTTGTCCCGTTCGATTCTCAGCTAGAGCGTCTTCTGTGTGGAGGCATACGTGAATGGCCGTGCCTTCGTTGAAGGTTGTGCGTCAGGGCTGGTAACTTGGCACGTAAAAATCCTCTACCAAACATTAGCGGACCGGAGTTCCGCTGTGGCGACCCCTAACTGGGATAAACCGAAAGACACAACAACATAGCCCAAAATAACGCATCCATTGCTATTCTTAGGCTATCAAAAGCTTTCCACTAAAGAAGTTTTTACTGAGGCCTCCCATTCAAGAACCAGTTTCCCCATGGGATGTCACATTAATACTTCATTCACTGACTCAGAGAACTTTTGAGCTTGCAGTTTCAACTGACTTAGAACTTTTCTTTCTTGGAAAACTATCTTCCTAATTGCAATTATCTCTGCTAGACGATTTTCAGAATTACTTGTGTTTTCATGCAAGCCACCCTTTCTCGTCTACTACAAAGGGAGAGTGTCATTCAGAATGAACCCAACCTTTCTCCCAAAAGTTTTATCTTTCAAGTTTCCTGGTAATACTAGACTTAAAAGATGTGTGTCATCACACCCCTACTCATCCAAACTTCAGAAGTTTCTTAAGGTTTTGTGTGTCTGGATCACATTATCTGTTTTCTGCCTTTCCATTTGGACTATCTGCTGCACCAAGAGTGTTCACAAAGTGTCTAGCTCCAGTTGTAGCCTACATGGATCCACATTTTTCCATATTTAGAAGACATACTTATCTTTGCATAGTCCTTTTCAAAGTATTAGGGATCTTGTTTTGGATGAGATATTTCCTAAACAAACTGGGATTCCAAGAAAACATTCAAAAGTCTTTTTGGGCTCCTTCACACAGTATTGGGTTCCTGGGATATCAACTAGACACCTCAGTTCAAAGATCTTTTATCTAGATCTATTTCCAACATTCTCCACTCAAAACTCTGTCACTGTGAGTGAATACATCAAGATTTTGGGTCTCAAGGCTTCTATGATTCGTATGATACCCCTGGCAAAGACTACAGATGAGAAAGATAAAGTGGTTTCTGAAGTCTCTTTGGTCTCAGCACCAACACATTTTCTTTTTTAAATCCCAGTGGTGGGGTTTATCAGAAGAGAAATTGTTTGTTGTAAACAACAAATATCCCTAAATCCAGGTCTCTCTTTCTCTCTCTCTCCCTGTTCCAAAGCAGTCAGTCACCACAGACATATCAGACTTTTCTTGGGGAGCAGTTTCAGGAGTTGGTGTAAACAACAAATATCCCTAAATCCAGGTCTCTCTTTCTCTCTCTCCCTGTTCCAAAGCAGTTACCACAGACATCTCAGACTTTTCTTGGGGAGCAGTTTCAGGAGAAAAAAAAGTGTGTGGAGTAATGGACACCAAGGATAGATGCAAGCACATCTCTGAATCAACTTTGGTCCCCAGGGCCTTATAAGTTGTTACAGACAATACCACAGTCATGTGGAACATCAAAAGCCATAGGAGACCCAGGTAATAACCCCTTTGCAGACAAGCCCTATTAGTTTGGGATATAGCATCACAGCCCAGTCTCACTCTACAGGCATCTTATATTCCATCAAAGCAAAACTGTGTGGCAGACAAAATGTGCAGGACCAGAGCAGATGCTCACAAATGGAAACTATTTAATCCATCTGTGGGGAGTTCCTCAGTAGACGTCTTTGCCTTCTCTCTGAACAATCAGCTGGCGAGATTATTTTCCAGAACTCCATGCAAAAAGGCCTGGAAGACAGAGGCATTTTCTTTTCTTTGAACAGGAATGTTCCTGTATGCTTTTCCACCCTTTCCACTAATATCCAGGGCACTGCTGAATGTTCAGATGGAATCCCCAAAAATCATTGTGGTGACTTCCTTCTGGACAATGCAACCATGGTGCTCCCTTCTGTTGGAAATGGCCAGTGGCAATTACCACAAGACTTCTCACAGAATGGATCTATTCACACAAGGTCAGAGATATTCATCTGACTGCTTGGATGATAGGGTCTTAATTCCCTGTAGGGACCTGTTTGCCGATGATGTGCAGCAAGTAGTAATGGAGACAAGAAAGACTGCTAGTTGAAAATTATATATTAATTAGTAGAAAAGGTTTTTTAGTTGATGTCATCAATATAACCAGCACCTATTCATGGCTAGTGTTTGGTTTTGTAATATTTCTATGCTTTACTACTCTTTGGCCTTTCTTACATCTCTATAAAGGTTCATTTATTGGTAATTTCAGCATTTTTGCCAATAGATCCTCCTTTTTCAATGCATTTTCATGTCAAATGTTTTTGAAAGGGGTTTTGCATAAGGGGTCTCCAAGAAAACTGGTGATCTCTCTTTGGGAATCTTAATTTTGTGTTAGAGAAGCTAACACTTATTCCAGCTAATCTGGCTGCTCTAATCTTTACAAGAAGAATATTTGAGTTGCAGGCTGTTACGGTGAATCAATCCTATTTTATTTTCTACAGAGACAGTGTTTCTTAAAGAACTAATCCTTTCTTATGCCTAAAGTTTATCTGAGTTTACTTTAAGACAAAGTATCCGTCTCCCCCGTTTTCTTTTGTGAACCTAAAATGAGGGAAAAAGGATGCTGTATACCTTGGATGTCAACAGACAATTCGGTTACTATCTTGACAGAACTAAATCTTTCAGATATTTTGATCGATTGTTCATTTCTTGGGTAGGTAAGAAGGGGACATCCTGTGCCTAAAGCAGACTATTTCTAAATGGTTGTCTAAGGCTGTTTGTTGCCTTTTGTTATACTCACTGTAACAAAACTTTTCTATGCAGAGTCAAGGTCCATTCTGCCAGGGCCTTGACTTCATCTATGGCTGACATTTACAATACATTACAAGCTTGATTTCTTCTCTGGGTCTAGCTCAGACTTTGCTAGGACCATTCTCCATGGACTCCTGGACCATTCCCCTTCCACCTCCCACCTGGACAAGCTTGAGTAATCTATCCATATAGCTAAGGATGTTGTAGCAGTGATCAATATGAGGAACATAATGCAGTTGTGTAAGTAAGCTTACCGTAACAGTTGGTGCTTGAATTATCACCACTGCAGTAACTACTTCTTCCCTCCATCCCCCTTATTTTTGGTGTCTTGTTTATACCATAGTGTGGACACTTATTTTCTTATTTCTAGCATTGTCCTTTCAGGGTGTAGCTCTCTCTGTTCTCATGGAAGCTGTGAAGGGCATGGTACCCAAACCTGTCTTTTTAGTCAGCTCAGCATGAGGTGACTAATGGTTTGAGCATGTGGAAGGTGCCCTAAATATTTGGAAGGTGGCTGGTTGTTATATCCTTAGCAAGATATAACCTATATAACTAAGGCTACTACAGCAGTGATCATTCGAGCATTTATGTTATGGTAAACTTACTTACACATCTGTATTTTCCAATAAGGAATTTAAACTGTAAACTTATAATCTGATGTTGTCAATTTCCATTCTATCCTCAGCATATGGGTTCTGATCCGATCCTCTGATCTGACTCAGCCATTACTATAGCTCTTGGCCACCAAAAAGCTGTCGAGCTCCTTCCTACCCATAATGCACCAACCCCTTACATACCTCAGATCTCATTTGCCATTTCGCAAATAAGACATGGTTGCCATTTCAGCTCTCGAGTTGTTCAGAAATAAGTTTTTTTGAATTTATTTCACAATTCTAATATTTTCAGCTATTTCCTCCCTTTTTATACGATACTAGTTGTAGTTCCTTTTACCACAGTTGGTATTTACCTTTTCCTTCTTTTATATTCTACAGGTTTTGTGTAATGTTTATACCATTGTTGGTATCCATATCCCTCGCTCTCCTTTAACAACATTTTTTTTCTTCAATGTAGTTTCTTAAAGCATCAGAATGGTAGAAAAAAGCCCTTTGAGGTTCAAAAAAAATGTGAAAAATGTGTGCACAAGTTGCCGTTATCAGATGCACATTCTCTATGCGTATACTGTCTAGGCCCTGATCACCTAAAGACTGAGTACAGTATATGCCAAAAAATTAATCCATGGGCTATTGCTGACCTAAACAATAAACTCATACTGAAAGGGTTGCTTCCAACACCCTTTTCTGAAGTGATTACTCAAGCTCATCCCTCCATATCCAAAACTAAGTAGACTATTTTCAAATCTCCCAAACTGTCAGGATTTCCAACTCCTTGTTCTTCTTCAGAGCCTCCCTAGAAAAAGCAGACATTTGATCTGTAGACTGCTTCAATAATTTCAATGCCAGGTCTAACAACTCCTTCTGCTCAGAGCACCTTGGATCCAACTCCATTACTTAGGACTAGGTACTCTCCTACTGTAGACCTAGTACACTCTAGAGTTGCATCTTCATTTCTAGAACTCCAAAATTTAAAATCCTCATCCTTGGCATTCTCCCAGTCTTCCTGGAGCCTGACAGAACCTTATGTGGACAGGATGATGAGGAGATTTCTCACCATGCAGATTTAGATAGGAGTTATCCCAGCTGTAACCCCTATGGGTCAGGAAGTCCATCCTTCTGTCACTCCACTGATAACTCCTTCTCTGATCCAACTCATTGTTTCAGAGCCTTTGAATCCTAGTATTCCAGGTCCGTCTGCTTCAGATATGAAGATGGTCTTATCTTCGGATCTTCGGATATCTCTGAATACACCGGGTCCAACGTCCTCAGAGATGGATGACTCTCGGAGCCAAAGTGGTCCTGTCGGTCGAAGGTGTTGGAGTCGAATACAAAGTTTTCAGAGCCATCTCTACCCCTTGGAGATTTGGCAGTGGACATCTCAGCTCCGACTTCTGCCTTGGGTAGATTGCCTTCAGGGCAGAGAGCATCAGTGGGTCAGAAGACTGGCTTCTCGGCTGCACTGTCTTCCTTCTCCCTGGAGCATTCTGCTTTGAGGTGGTGAAGAGGATTTTCTCTGCTCTGGCAGAGTGGTCAGATCTTACCCCATCGGATATTCCTTCCAGATCCCAGATGTCTCTGTGCCTTGAGCCACATCATTCTACACCACATGGACAGCCAGCCCAGATTCTGAAGACCACCTAGCAGGGTTTTACTGTCTCCTCCGATACTTCACCGGAGCATCCCACCAAGGAAGTCCCTAGGAAGAGGAAGTGCAAAAGGAGGCACTTGAACTCCCCTCAGGAGTCAATCACCGAAGATACTGATTTCGATGAAGGGGAGGGGTCCCTATGATCACCTCCTAAAGATGCCTCATTTGGAGACATTCTTGAGATCTTTAAACAAAGAAGTGGTTGGTGCTCTGATAATCTTTCCCCAGAAGAGTCAGTATTTCTGGAAGACTTTGGAGCTGGTCTGTCTACCTCCTGGATTATTCTGACCACCACTGAGCTCATTGACTTGATCTGTAGGCGGGCATGGAAGGAACCTGACTCAGTTGAGCCAGTCCCCAAGAGAACATTTTGGATTATGGCTCCACCAGCAGGTAAGGAATTCTGGAGTAAGGAGATGCCCGTGGATGCTATGGTCGTAGTGGTGGCCACCAAGAAGGAACTTGCTGAGCACAGTTCCTCTGTTCCTCTCCCTAACAGGGAGTCGAAGGCATTGGACAGATTTGGGAAGCTTGTGTATGCTTTAGCAACCTTTGCCCTTCAGTTTCTGAACTATTTGGCACACTTTACAAGACTACAAAGGGACTTAATCAAGGAACTTTCAAAATCCCTTGCTGGGACCATTACTGCTGAGGCTGAATCTTCTTTGGCTTCACAGTTGGCTACCCTTCCATCTGTTTCAAATTCATCCCTGGGACTTATCTTGCATGCAGCTGAATTTGCCTCAAGTGTGGTGGGTTCAGGCATTTCCATCAGGAGGCAAGCTTGGATGACCTTGTGTGATTTTGTGGAGCCCTTCAAGTCTTTGTTTGTCAATGCACCTTTTGACAGCCATTCGTGGTTTGGCCCAAAACTAAAGGACATACTCTCCAGGTGTGAAAAAGATGGGAAGGCCCTTTCTGCAGTGGATGTACATTTTTTGACCCCCCCCCCAAACATCCTTTCTAGGAATTAACTGGGTGTCAAAATACGTGGTTCAGTAAATCCCAGCATCCTTTTCAAGATCCACATAGAGACAGTTCCCCAAGGGGCATAGGGGGGAACTCGAATGGACGATGATGACCAGGTGGCAAAGGAGGCCTGCTGAACCAAGGGTCCAGGGATTTTTTCTAGGATAGACCCTGTCAGCACTCCTAAAAGGAGAAAACCAAACCAGGAACTGAACTGTAAAATGAGCCAGTGAACCACCAACCAAGTAGAGAAAATAATTTATTGGAATGAGCACTTTTGTTCAATAAGAACTTCATCAGAACAATTGAAACTTCCAAAACACACCCATAAATACCCCACAGTATGTAATACATGATTCAGTCTGACCAATAGAATTATAACACCTATAAATAAATGAATACATGCATTAATTAAACAACGTTAGTTTTTAAAATGTGCATAAAATAAACCAAGTAAAATAATTTATAATCCATAACACTATAGCCAGTTAATTGAACCAGCCCCATAAAATTTAATAGAACAAGAATCATTTAACCCTGGATAGTTTGTAGCATCCAATATTAACTGCCATTTAAGTTCATTCTTATCTAAATGTTCATCAGTGACCCATCCCTGTAAATCTTATTTGACTTGCTCTGTTATAAGAAAATTAAAACTATGTGTATTATACCTTTCTATGTGCCTATACAAAACATTGGTAGATTTTCTATTTTTGGCACCAAGCATCTGTTTCTGTAAGGCCCTTTTGTAGAGCATCCACATCTTTAGGGGATTCAATAATGGCTCCCAGTTTGCAGTCATCTGCAGACTTTGTTAGCCAGAGTCCCTTAGTGTTGGCCTGTACTTCAGAGAAGTAGATGCCAAACAAGAGAGGTCCCAGGACTGAACCCTGAGGTACTCCACTTGTCACTTGTCTGGAGCTGGATTTGGAGTCTGCTACTTTTACAGTGTAGGTTCTGTCAGTAAGCCAGTTGACAACCCATCGAGTGACGTAGGGATTAATGCCCAGCTTAGTAAGTCTATCTTTGATTCCAGAGTGGGGGATGGTGGCAAAGGCCTTGGCGAGGTCCAGATAGGATGTGTGGACCGCCTTACCCTCGTCCACGGCTCTGGAGACTGATTCAAAGAAGTCAGTCAGGTTCAGGAGAAAAGATTGGCCCTTCACAAACCCAAACTGGGTGGGGTCCAGTGTTTGAAGGTTGCCAATGTCTTTGTTTATAAGTTCCATGATAATCCGTTCCATGACCTTGCAGATCAGGCTCATCAGACTGATGGGGCTGTAGTTCCCGGGATCCAAGGTGGATCCCCCCATGTGGAGTGGGATAACTGTAGCTGTGCACCACTCAGTGGGCACAAAGCCTGAGGTGAGGCTATGATTAAACATGACACTTAGGTGAGGTGCCAGTTCATTTTGTAATTCATGTAATACACAGCCCGGGATGTCATCTGGTCCCATGGATGGTGTATTCTTAGCTTTGGAGAGTGCATTTTTTACCTGTGTGGCCGTTATTACCAGAATTTGTCAATCTTCCAGTATTGAGATGGGCCGTTTAGGGGTGAGAAGGGGGTGAAGTTGGCACTGAATTGATCGGCCAGGATATTGGCAATATCCTTGGGTCAGTATATTTAATGCCATTCTGTTGTAGCTCAGAGCAGATCCAAGCATTGCCATTTAGATTCTTGATATAGTTATAGAATGCCTTGTGATAGTCTTTGGAATCTTTGGCAATTTTATTTTCATAACTAGCTTTGGAGGATTTTATGAGGGATCTCAGCTTCTTACTGAGGCTGGTAAGGGAGTTTTTTGCATCCTGGGATTTTCCTCTTTTCTGTAACAGTTTCTTCCTTTTGTTGTAAAGTTTGTTTATGGCAAGAGACTACCAGATTGGCTTCCTTTTTTTGGAGGAGAGCATCTTGGTTCTATTTGGGATGGCACGATTCATGCTTGAGTGGATGTGCTCGTACCTTGCCTTAGTGTAGGATTCAGCAGTAAAACTTTCAGATGTAATGGGATCCTATCTCGCCCACATTCATAACTGATGGGCTCGGAGCCGATCCATCGGCTCCGACTCGGCCAACTAATACACTAGAACGAAGTCTCTTATTGGCTGGGCTACTCCCTATCCCAGGATGCACTACACCTGCTTCCCCAGATCTCGTTTGCCGCTTTACAAGCTGGACGTGGTCTCGACTTGGCTGGAGCTAAGTGGTTTCTTTTACCTTTACTGGTCTTTGACCTTGGGTTTTTTTTTCCTCTGAATATTCATAAAACAGCTGTTTTAACAGCTACTTTCTGTAAATTGTGTATTTTAGTTATATAACTTTGTGTGTGAAGTGATACTGGTACTTTATTTCGCTGTCGGGCAAGGCCCATTTAAGTTAGAGGGCCTTTGCCCTATTTTTTGAGAGTTGGTGTTAATTTTATTTTTTCTTCGGGCTAAGCCCGTTTAAATTAGAGGGCTTTGGACCGATGTTTTTTGTGGTGTTGTGTGTGTTCACTGTGTTCTCTTGTGAGGTAAATCTTCCTCTCAGAGCTCGTGCCTTGTTTCTCGCGCTCTACAGTTAGCGCAAACCTTGTCAGTTATATTGCTTGTCATATCCCTTCTACTTTCATTATGTCAAAAGAGCAGAAGTCAGGATTTAAGAAATGCACTCGGTGCAATTACAAAATGTCTATTACAGACAGTCATTCCATTTGCGTGTACTGTTTGGGGCCTAAACATCTACAGGAGACATGTAGTGTCTGTCATGCTTTCTCCTCTAGGGTTCTTCAAGAGCGCAAAAATAAACTCATCTTGAAGGGTCTTATTAAGCCCTCCTTTGAAGAAGCTTTAGAGCCTCCTGTTACATCCAAAAAGAAAAGATCGTCGGCTCCGACAAGTCCGTCGGAACCGACAGCTAAAAAGCAAAAGTCGACCTCTTCTTCCTCGGCTCCACTGACTTCGGGGCCGAGGGTCGAAGGGTCTGCCTCGATACCTCTTTCCTTGGCTCCATTAGTTTTGGAGCCGCAGGTTGGAGTATCGAGAGGCAAATCACCTCCATCGGTTCCAATGGCTTCGGAGCCGGTGGAGGTGTGCAGCTCAGACTCTTCCCCCTCGGCTCCGAAGAAAGCTCCTTCGGCGCCGATAGTGGTCCATGCTGTGGTGGAACCGGAGCCGATAGTGTTGGAGCCTTTTCGGAGCCGGTCCCCTACTCTCTCGGAGCCGAGAGGAAAGTCTTCTCGTCTGTCTACCTCCTCTAAATCTTCGAGACTGTCTGATCAGGATCTGGATAGGGTGATACAGAGGCTTTTCCAGTCTCCAGTTTTTGCTCAAATGGTCTCGGCTCCAGCCCAGTTGGCTTCGGAGCCGATCCCCCCTCCGACACATTCGATTCCTCCTCCAACCTCCTCGGAGTTGTTGGAGTCAGTGATGGTGGAGCAATGCGGAGCCATACAGTCGGAGCCGAGACCCCTTCGAGGTCTGTCGGCTCCGACTATGGTTCCTACCCTGTCCTCGGATTCAGGGTTTGGTACTGGGACTTCCTCAGTCGGGCCCGAGGGGAACACTTTGGGGCTGGGTGCTTCGGTGCCTAGTCTTCCCCTCGGAGCATCGGCTGCTGGAATTCCCAGTGCCATCGTGGCCTCTAGACCAGTGATCTCCATGGAGTCTGGAGGTCTGGCCTTTGAGGCCATGAGGAGCGCGCTGGCCATGCCTTTGCCGGCTCAGCAGGCTTTTACCTCACCATCCCTAGATCTGGAGACTGGTGCTTCTGTTGTGTTGCAGTCCCCCGGCAGCGGGGCCTCAGGGCCAGAGGATACCCCCATCGGGGGTTCCCTTCTTCTGGGGGGTCCGTCCGAAACAGCTTCGGACGAGCCTCCACGGAAGAAATTGTGCAAGAGGAAGCACGTGGACTCCCAAGATGAGTCTGTTACATCGGATACTGACCTCGATGACGCAGAAGGGTCCCCCAAATCATCTTCGGATGATATCTCTTTCTCAGATATCCTGGAGATTCTGAGACAGAGAGGAGATTGGCAGGCCAGAATCCCTTCAGCTGAGGAGTCAGTCTTCCTCAAGGCCTTCGGGGCCCAGCCCTCCGCCTCCTGGGTATCTCCGCCCTTCGATGAACTCCTTGATTTGGTTTCTCGAAGGGAGTGGGAACATCCAGATTCTGTGGAACCGGTGCCTGCGAGACCCAATAAGTTTCTTTCAGCCCCCCCCCCAGAAGGAATTTCTGACGAAAGGTGTTCCAGTAGATGCTATGGTGGTGGCTTCTGCCACACAGCAGGACGTGGCAGGGGCTTCAACGTCTGTCCACCCTCCTAATAAGGATTCCAGGAGCATGGATAGGTACGGGAAGCGTACCCTGTCTTCAGCAGCCTTTACCTTACGGTCGCTGAATTATTTATGTCATTTTACCAGGCTCCAAAGGGACCTCCTTAAAGAGCTAAATGACTCCATCACTGGTAATCTACCTGAGGCGCTGGCCCCGGCTGTTGGCGCCCAGATGACTACCCTGTTATCCATCGTGAACTCGTCCATGAGGCTCATTTCGTATGCGACCGAAGGGGCGAGTAGAGCAGCGGGAACGGGCGTTACCCTCAGGAGACACGCCTGGTTACGCTTGTGTTCATTTGTGGTGGCCTTCAAGTCTTCCTTCGCCGACGCCCCCTTTGATGGGTCATCTTTGTTTGGACCCAAGGTGAAGGACACACTAACTCAGTGCGAGCAGGAGGGCAAGACTTTGACTGCCGTTGGGGCCCGTTTTTCCGCTCCTTCTAGGCCTTACCCCAAGGCTCAGAGAGGAGGGAAAATGTGGTTCAGAAAATCTCAGAAGTCTTTCCCTACTCCACCCAGTGATTCCCCCTCCAGAGGCAGGGGGGGGGGAATTCTGGAAGACGCCGACCCAGAGGTGGCAGAGGCCCCCGTAACTCTGGAGACCGCGATTCCCTTCGTGGTTCTTCATACAACCAGCGTCCCTGAGTTGTTGCCCGACTGTGCAGCTCCGGAGCCAGTCGGGGGTCGGTTTGCAGCGCATCCACAAGCTTGGGAATCCATAACAAGCGATCAGTGGGTGCTTCGCATTATTACCGGAGGATATATCATCCCTTTCAACAAGCCCCCCCTTTCCTTAAGGGAAATCCCGGACGTACCACCCAGTCAACGGGATCAGGCAGCAATAGAGGTTTCAAAGCTGCTAGAAAAAGGAGCCATCCAGCCTGTCCCCACCGACCAGATCGGATCAGGAACTTACTCAAGATTATTTTTGGTACCAAAAAAGACAGGGGACTTCAGGCCCATTTTGGACCTCAGTTCATTGAATCGTTTTGTGCAAAAGTCCAAATTCTGAATGGTCACCCTTCAATCCATTCTTCCATTGCTGGAGAAAGATGCATGGATGTGCTCCATAGATCTCCAGGACGCTTACTATCACATTCCGATAGCTCAAGAGTCCAGGAAACACTTACGCTTCCGCCTCGGAGTCAGTCATTTCCAGTTCCGAGCACTGCCCTTTGGTCTCACCACAGCCCCCAGGGTGTTCACCAAGTGTCTGGCAGTGGTGGCTGCTCACCTGAGGAGTCTAGGATTCCAAGTGTTTCCATATCTAGACGACTGGCTCCTTACTGCCACCTCCGAGCATCTACTATTCCAGGCGCTCAACGCCACGTTCACCTTGGGCCATTTCTTGCGGATTACGTTCAATTGGCAAAAATCTGTACTACAGCCATCTCAACGTATTACTTTTATAGGCGCAGACTTAGACACAAAAAGAATGCGCGCCTTTTTACTGGCAGCAAGAATTCAGGTTCTACAAAACCAAGTCAAATCCTGTCTTCCCCTATCAAGAGCTCCGGCCCATCGGATTCTACAACTGTTGGGTTCGATGGCGTCAACCATACTCTTAGTCCCTCTAGCCAGACTTCACATGCGAATATTACAATGGCTTCTGTCGGTTCAATGGTCCTATCAGAAACTTCCCTTGAACCATTTAGTCATGATCACGGAGAGTTGCCGTCGGGATCTGCGTTGGTGGCTCCTCCAATCCAATCTCGACCAGGGGCGACCCTTTATTCCTCAACCTCCCGTTGCCACTGTGACTACGGACACCTCCCAGGTAGGGTGGGGGGGGGTCATTACCTGGACAGGTCGGTCCAAGGCACATGGCAAATCCAGGAAACGCATTTGCATATCAATATCCTGGAAATGAGAGCGGTACTCTTGGTGCTGCAAGCTCTCCATCACGCTCTCCCGCATGGTCCGATTGCTATCCTTTCCGACAACATGTCGGTAGTTTGGTATATAAACAAGCAAGGTGGAACCAGATCTTACCCACTGTGCAGAGAAGCCATGAGACTTTGGCACTGGGCGGTAGCTACCAACCGCTTTCTAATGGCAACGCACATACCGGGGAAATCCAATGTGATTGCGGACAGATTAAGCAGAACCATTCTCTTACCCCACGAGTGGTCCCTCAACCAGAGAGTAGCTGCGAAAATCTTCGCCAAATGGGGCCTCCCTTGCTGCGATCTGTTTGCCAGCCCTCACAATGCGAAATGCAGAGAGTTCTTCACGCTGTTCCCCTCCCAGGGACAGATTCCCAGGGACGCTCTGACCCACATTTGGCCCCCCGGTCTTCTTTATGCCTTCCCTCCGATTCCCCTCCTACCGAGGGTGATACAGAAGGCCATTTACCTGGAGAGCGAGATGATTTTGATTGCCCCGCACTGGCCTCGTCAAGTTTGGTTCCCTTTCCTACAGAGGCATGCGGTAGAAGGTCCATGGTTTCTGGACCCGGTGCCAGACCTGTTGACTCATCAGTCAGGACGGCTTCACCCGTCTCTCATGTCTTTGAAGTTGGCGGCATGGTTACTCCACTTCCATCCTTAGTCCGAGACAATTCTCTTTCTCCGGACGTGATTCACATATTGTCTTCTTCTTATAAACCTTCCACTGTCAAACTTTATTCCAGCAAATGGAAAAGGTTCGCCTTCTGGGCTCAGGAACGAGGTATAGACCCCCTTACTGCACCAGTATCGGAGGTTCTGAATTTCCTGGTCTCCCTTTTTCAGTTGGGCTCTTCAGTTTCTACCATTAAGGTTCAGCTAGCGGCTATCTCTAATTTTCATGCTTCCTTTGAACCTTCATTGATGTCTCACAAACTTTGTAAGGCTTTCCTTAAAGGAGCATGGCTCCTTAGGCCTCCAATATCTTACCCTGTCCCCCCTTGGGACTTGAATATGGTTCTTGCTGCCCTAACTGCCCACCCTTTCGAACCAGCTGCTACCTGCGATTTGAAATTTCTGTCCTGGAAAACGGCCTTTTTAGTGGCCATAACTTCCGCCAGGCGGGTTTCAGAACTTCAAGCTCTTTGTTCTGATCCTCCCTATTTGATTTTTCACAAACATAGAGTGTCCTTGAAATGAAACCCCTCCTTTTTACCAAAGGTAGCCTCTTCTTTCTGTATTCAACAATCTATAGAGCTCCCTGTGTTTTTTCCAGAGTTCTCTAATAACGCAGAATATATCTTGCATCAATTGGACGTCCATAGACAACTGCATTTTTACTTGAATAGAACTGCTCAGACGCGGAAATCAAATCAACTGTTTGTTTCCTTTGCAATGAACAAATTGGGTCAACCAGTAGCTAAAACCTCCATAGCTAAATGGATTAAAGATTGTATCTCTTTCATTTATTCACAGGCTAACAAAGAGCTTCCCTTTCCAGTCAAGGCTCATTCTACCAGGGCAATAGCTACTTCTGTAGCTTTTCACTCCAAATTATCAATAGATGATATTTGTGCTGCAGCTACCTGGACTTCTCCGCACACTTTCATTTCTCATTACAAATTGGATGTGGTTTCTCGAGGCAGGGCTTCTTTTGGTTCCACAGTTCTCAGGAGTGTTTTCCAATGAGCCACCCGGGATTTAGGTGCTAGGGACGCTGTCCCATCAGTTATGAATGTGGGCGAGATAGGATCCCATTACATCTTTTAGTTATGTACTTACCATAACTTCGGATGTATGGGATCCATCTCGCCTACATTCATAAGTACCCACCCTCCTTCCCCCTTCCATTCGGATTTAGAGGAGATATAGTTCCATTTGGAGATCTTCTCTTGAAGAACTTTAGTTGGTTGTAGTGACTACTAGTTTTTCTGTGTTTGCATGGATGTATGAAAGCGAACAAACAAGATCTGGGGAAGCAGGTGTAGTGCATCCTGGGATAGGGAGTAGCCCAGCCAATAAGAGACTTTGTTCTAGTGTATTAGTTGGCCGAGTCGGAGCCGATGGATCGGCTCCGAGCCCATCAGTTATGAATGTAGGCGAGATGGATCCCATACATCCGAAGTTATGGTAAGTACATAACTAAAAGTTCCTGTCTGCATGGGTGTCATGAAGTGGGTTCCTATCAGCATTTCGAATGCTGAAAATGCCAAATTTAATTTAATCGAACTGAAATGTTTGAAATCTCAGAATAGAAAACTGATGGAACATCGATTTCTTTCCCAGGGAAAGAAATTGGTGGGCCGTTATCGGAGTTTGCTATTTCCTCCACTGTGGTGCGGTCTCGGAGTTGGTATATTTAAGTGGGGGTGTGTGGGGGGCACAGCCCCCAACGTCTGTCAGTGTTTAAAGTATTGACATTTTTTTTTCACGAAATACCGATTTCTTTCCCTGGGAAAGAAATCGATGTTCCGTCAGTTTGCTGTTTTGAGATTTCGAACATTTCAGTTCGATTAAATTGCATTTGGCGTTTTCAGCATTCGATATGCTGATATAGACCCCATGAAGATGGTCACTTCTGACTTGAGTAGCATGAAGTTGGCTTTGGAGAAGTTTTTTATGGAGGTTTTCTTACTGGGGGGTGGGGGTGGGATGTGGATGTTAAGGGTGATTAGCTTATGGTCAGACCTGAACAATGAGGGGGTGACCATAGGTGTGGAGCATTGATTTCCCATGTTGGTAATGACCAGGTGTAGGACATTGGAGCCCTTGGTGGGACTATGGATTAGTTGATCCAGGGCATTGGAATTTATGAATTCCAAGAACCGTTGGGCAAAGGTGTTAGTACACGAGTAGTTTTCCCAGTTAATGGCCGGGTAGTTGAAATCACCCAGTATTAGGGTGTTTGGTTGTATCTTAATATTTTCCAGTATGTTTAGAAAGGTGTAGTGAGAATCTTGGGGCATGGTGGGGGATCTGTAGCAAGCTACAATTTGGATTGCAGTCTTACCTAGTGTTAGTTGCACCTGGAGAATTTCAAACGCATTGTGTTGGGCAACTAGCCTGGTGGTGTGAATATCCTTGGTGAATATGGACACTCCTCCACCTTTAGTGTTTCTGTCCTGGTTTGGTGGCCGAAAAGTGTGGGAAGAGTTGTAGCCTGGTATTGCAGGGGTGCTCTCTGGAGCCTTAAACCAGATATCAGTTACTGCACAGATATCGATGTTCTCCATTTTTAGGAGTGCCTCGAGAGAGTGCATTTTGAGGTTTAGACTTCTAGTATTGAGTAGCATTACCTTCAGAATTTGCATGCTTGTACCTGTTACGGTGGTGGTTTTGTCCTTTGAACTTTGCCTAAAAAAGGCACTATAGGCGTGGCAAGAGCTTTAGCCAGTAACCTGAATCCCAGGGCCGACAGGTGCAGACCATCTCTGGCAAAGCATTGTGGTCTGTCGATCATGTCGTCCCAGGCAGACAGATACTGGATCCCCTTTGAATGACACCAGAAGCTTAGCCAATTGTTGAAGTCAATAATTTTGTCCTTATATTGTGGTATCATTCTGGGCGAAGGCAGGATGCTACCCAGGGCTAGGGTCATACCTGCCTGGGCCACATGATCTGAGAGCTCTTCCATGTCTCTTTTCATGTAGTCCAGGGAGGTACGTCTCAAGTCATTCACTCCAACATGGACAATGACAGAGTCATATTTGTACTTGTTGTGGAGTGACTTGAGTGCATGCGTTATGTGGCGGATCCTGGCATCCAACAGGAAGCTGACCGTAATTTTCTCCTTGTTCAGCCTGGTGGGTGGGACATCAGTGTGCCTGACTATAGAGTCACCTCTGACTGAATTGTTAGGTACGTTGTCTTGCCTTAGGGGCTGTTGCTGGGTGGCACACTGGTGTTGTGAGCTATGTGACACTTTGGTTGTGATTGATGTTTGTTTGCATTTCAGCTTCGGAGGTCGTTGTTGCTTGGGCAGGTTACAGTTAAGGGCCTCTGCATATGTGGATTTCATTTTGCTATGTGTGGGTGTTGGTGGTGTGGGTTTAGAAGGGCTATATGTTGCTTGAGGTGTAGTGCGGGTGTTAACCTTCTCCTCTTGACTGTCTAGCACTGTCTTGGGTGGAGAGCTTCCAGTTTGGCTATGTAAGTGCATCTCTCACAGGTTGTAGTTTTGGGTGGTAGGAGGAGAGGGTTGTTTGTGTACATGAGGCAATTGCTGTACTGCCCCCGTATGCCCAGATTCACCAAGTGGACAGGAGAAATCACCAGAAGCTGACCCTTGGACATGCCTGGTTTGGTGCTTTTTTTTGTAAAGTACAGGAGCTGTTTTCCCTTGCCATAGCAAGGTACTTTGCAATTATAAGCTGTTTAGTGCCTACAATTAATTTATCCTTATTAACAACCACTTTCTGATAGCAACACACATTCCAGGAAAGTCCAGTGTGATAGCAGAGAAATTAAGAAGGTTCATTCTATTACCTCACAAGTGGTTTCTCAATATGAACATGACAGAAATAATTTTCCATCGATGGGGCCAGCCTTGCTGCAGTCTTTTTTCTTTTCCCCTAAACAACAAGTGCAACAGCTTCTTTGCCCTGATCCTCCCCTTTGGGAGATGCTGCTTTCCACGATTGCCCCTTCCCCGGGTTTCCTTTATGCTATTCCCAAATTTCTGCAGAAAGGTGCCAGGTTGAAGAGCAGAGTCATACACATTGCACCTTAGTGGCCTTGACTGATTTGGTTCCCATTCCTTTGGCCACATCTACTTTACCCACCTTGGATTCCGGATCCAATTCCAGATCTCCTGTCTCACCCAACAGGCATGACTCATCTTGATATATTAAACCTAAAGCTAATAGCATGGTTTCTCCAATTTCTTTAATAGCCAGACAACGAATGCTCTCTTCTCTCTGTCTGTCACATACTTTTATCTTCCCATAAGGCTTCTACAAGAAAACTTTACAGAAGTAGAAAAAAGGTTCATTTTTTGGGCACAGCAGAAACACGTTGACCCCATCTTAGATCCTGGACAAAGTGTTCTTGAATTTTTTGGCAACAATCTTTAATGAGGAAGGTAGCTCTACTACAGTTAGAGTTCAGTTAGCAGCAATCTCTAATTGTCCTGTTGGATTTGAGAATTCTTCCTTGGCATCATCTAAACTCTGCTAAACCTTTATGAGAGGCACCCTCCTGCTGAGACCTCCATATAAAGATCCTACTCTATCATGGAATTTAAATCTGTTGCTGCAGGCCTTAATTCATTCTCACTTTAAACCAGCAGCTAAATGTGATCTTAAATTCCTGACCTGGAAAACTATCTTTTTGGTGGCTATTACCTGTGCTAGAAGAATATGAGAACTTCAAGCATTGTCCTTTGAACTTCCCTACTTGATTTTTCATAAGGATAGAATACCATTGTGTACCAAAGCTTCTTTCCTTCCTAAAGTGGTGTGAGAATCCAATATTAACCATTCCATTAACCTGACAGTTTTCTTTCCTAAATTTGCAAACAAAGGTTAATATATGTTACATTTATTGGCTGTCTACAGACAATTACATTTTATAGAACAAAAGAAATTAAAAAGACAGTCCAGTTATTTGTGTCCTTTGCAGATTCTAAATTGGGGAAATCAGCTGCAAAGGCAACTTTAGCCAGATGGCTAATGGATTGCATATCATTTATCCACAACAAATTGGGTTTATCCTTATCAAAACCTCTAAGAGCTCGTTCAACTAGGTACATATCAACTTCTTCAGTCTTCCTATCTAGGGCTTGCTTGGGCAACATATGTGCGGCTGCAACTTGGGCCAATCCTTATACCTTTATTACTTCTTCTCTCGAGGGGAAGAGCTTAGTTGTTCTCAGGAATATCCTTCCTTAGAGTCCACCCGGGAATTTAGATAGCTGGGGACTCTGTCTCATATGTTGGGAACAGAATGAAAATTGACAACATCAGATAAAGAAGTTATGTATTTACCATAACATTCCATCTGTGTTGTCCATTTTTATTCTTCGAAGAAAACAAAAAAGGAGCGTTACAAAAACTGGAACTTTAATACAACAAAAACAAGAACAGGATAAGCGCTTTCGGCGTGTGCCTTCCTCAGATCCTGAAAACAATTCCTACATACAACTATTTAAGAACCAGCTAACCAATCTAGTAAAAAGGCAATTAAGCAATTAAGCAATTCAAAAATGAGGCAGTGAAACATAGCAGCACTTACTCTCCATTTGCATAGTGCACTTGTAACAAAAACATCTTTTAAAATAACTTTGATCCAAGTTTAGAACAAAACTACATTTTGTTAGAGACAATCAGCATAGAATATTAAAACTTATAGTAAATAAATAAAACACTGCTGTCATAACCATTACGCAGGTTGTAAATCTGTTAAAAAGTCAGAGCTCATAATGTTAACATAGCAGGTTCACAACCATAATATTAAAGAAGCAACAGTCACAGCCTGATATACAACAAACAAATAACTATTGTCATCGCACAGAAGTCTGTTGAACACTCAGAATTCATATTATGAACAAAATAGACACAAAACTCACCCATTAATAGCAGAATACACGATAACTCCAAATTTAAAAAGATGTCATGTTCACATCTCTAAAAGAAATGAAAGCATGCATAAACACCTATTCTATAGAAATTATACAGAAGGAATATTACAGAGCTGACATCTGTAACAAAGACGGAGAGAAAGTAAAAATAATAAATAGATAATGAGCTTCCTTAATGGCAAAAAGTCAATCTTCGTTCCTTCAGGAACGGTTTAAGTGGAACAACACCATTAAGCCCTGGGAAACAGTCAGCCCTTAAGTCCATTATCCATTTAGATTCTTCCATTTCCGTTTGATTTGTTACATCCCCTTCTCTTATAGTTGGACGAATCATTGCAAGGACCATAAATCTAAATGTATGGGTGGCATTATCTCGAATATGAGCATACAACCCATTCGTAACAACCTTAATGTGTATATCAGATTGCTTGGTGCTTAAAAATTTCTTTTAACATCCTATTCGTTTTACCCACATAGAAACATGGGCAAAAAGTACAGGTAGCAACATATACCACGTTCTTACTATTACATTTGGCATTTCCAAAAAAATGGTATGTCCTTCCTGTAACTGGATGTATAAAAACATTACTCATATTGATAACAGTACAGCCTTTACAACTGCCACATTTCCATGTGCCAGAACATGTATGTTCATTCCTTTTGGTTTTGCAGCTTTTGTTTTCTTCTAATTTGTGTACTGGAGTGTTCTTTGGTGGTGCTACTGGATTTTGGTACTGTTGACATTTTTATTCTTCCTCATCTCCTCGCCCACCAACTCCCATCCTGTCTCATTATGGACTTCTAGGAGAACAAGAGATTATAAGGACACCACTGTGTCTCATTTTGAGCTCCAGATAATGGCTTATTCTGTCAGGAATATTATATTAATATTTCTTACTTTATATCAACCAGCAAACAAGATCTGAGGTATGTTAGGGGGTGGTGCATTATGGGTAGGGTAGAGCTTGAGAGCTTTTTGTGGCCATGAGCTATAGTAATGGCCGAGTCAGATCTGAGGATTTGGCACAGTGGTGCAGCAGTAGCATTGTCGCCTCACAGCAAGAGGTTCTCCAGTTCGATTTTCGGCTGGAGTGCCTTCTATGCAGAGTTTGCATGTCCTGCCTGTGTTCATGTGGGTTTCCTCCAGGTACTCTGGTTTCCTCCCACATTACAATGACGTGTCTGGAGCATTCCTCCCCGGGTCTTTGCTGAAAATTGGCTCGTTCCAAGTCGAACTTTCCCAGTTAACAAATGTGAAATAAATAAAATAAAAGATCCAAACCCATATGTTGAGGAAGAATGAAAATGGACAACACAGATGGAATGTGTTATGGTAAATGCATAACTTCTTTTTTCATTTGTTAATTTGGATAGCAGGATGCACAAATGTTTTGTGAAATAAGTCTTGGGATGCTGATAAAATGTGTTCATAAATTGTTCTAAGTTGTAATGATATAATATAAAAAAATTGAGATTGTACAAAATAAAAAATAAATAAATAAGTTGAGAGTTATCACTCTATTCTTTTTGATAAGTGCAATTGTAGTTTTAATCCACCTGAACTACCACCAACTCAGGCAAATGGGCATTGGTTTCATGCCTAATTTACAGTAGAGTACACTCACAGGTATAAATTTAAGGTAATAAATTTTACATCTCAAAATGTATACATTCCAAAAGATGCACAGTGTAAAACTAAAACAATAAACAAGTTTGTAAGTAAATAAATATTGTAGGCATAATATGCGAATATAACTCTATCTTTTATTCAGTTCATTATTTATCCCACTAGCAAGAAGAGTATCAAGACTAAAAATGTGTGTAGCTTATATCTTTTGTTTTGCTCCTGTGAAACACTTAAGAAAATATTTGGATTTGTACATCTATTCATGATAAAATATTTAAGGAGTTGAGGGGCCTTGATGGACACTTAGTCAAAACATATGGTTACTACATTCATTATACAGTGGGGTGCTCCATTACATTGAACCCTAAGGAGCAGCCCATACTGTATCATAAAGGTGGTATTAAAACCATCCATAAATGAGTAGAGTACTTTCATCCCTCTTGTTTCTTTATGGAGCAGATTTCAGGGGAGAGTCAGCCCTTCATACCCTGATATGCACTTGTAGTTCATTTTTATGTGAAGAGAATATGTGAGTTCTGAAAGACAAAACAATTGATGTTATGTAGTCCAATTTCGCCTTCATTCTTACCTGTGGGTTTGGAGCCGAACCTCAGCTCCGACTCGGCCATACTCTAGCTCGAAGTCTTCAGTTGGCTCGTGGCTAAGAGGTATCCCATCATGCAACAGGTCTATTCCCCAGATCTCATTTGCTGCTCATTATGCTCAGACGTGGTCTTGCTTTTGGCCGTGGCGAAGTATACTGTTTCTAAACTTTTTATAAACCTTTGACTTGTTGTTGCTCAAAAAAGTTATTTTCATAGCTCTGTGTGTGTGTGGTAGTGGTGTTATACTGCCTTTGTTTTGCTTCTCTTGCTGTTTTTGTGGCCTTTTCGTTGGCCGTTTTGGTATCCCTTTCGTTTCCTTTCTTCCCATGTGCTAGGCCCGTTTCAGTTTGAGGACCTAGTCCTCCCCATTGTTTCCGTGTGGTCTTTGGTTTGGTGCTCCATTCTGTTAGCTTATTAGTGTTGTCGTGCCTGGCTAGTGGTGCTATCCTGCCTTTGTTTCCCCGGGCTAGGCCCATTTATGTTAGAGGACCTAGTCCTCCCTGTAGTCTTTTTCCCACCGGTTACTAGGCCGTTTTTAGTTAGAGGCTCTAGTTTCCCATGCGGGGTTTAGTTGGATCCAGTGTGTGTGTACGTATTGGTTTGTATCTGTGTGTGTTCTCCTTTATTCAGCATGTCCAAGGATTCTAATCAACACAGGCCTTCTGGCTTTAAAAAGTGTGTTGAATGCAACAATAAAATGTCTTTGACTGATGGGCACTCTGTGTGCATGTACTGCTTGGGGGCTATTCACCTCCAAGAGTTCTCCTTGTTTTGTCATTCCTTCAGTCCCCATGTACTACAGGAGAGGAAGAACAAGCTCATTTTGAAAGGACTGCTTAAACACTCCTTCGAGGAAGACTTGGCTAAGCCTTCCAGTGCCTTATCCTCTCCAGCCAAAAAAGACAAAAAGACTTCTAAGAAGTGCTCTCTGGCTCCGTCTGTTTCTTCGGAGCCACCAGAGAAAGTTGCTAGAACATCTTTTCCTTCTTTGGTTCCATTGCCTTCGGTGCCGACAGAAGGTAGTGTCTTGACTAAGTCCGTATTGGCTCCCAGCCTTTTGGAGCCGGTCATGGATATTTTGGTTCAGAACCGGTCTCCAGTTATTCGACCATTTCTCCTTTACGCAAGTTCCCTTCTGTAGGGAGATCCAGATCTCCAACTATATCCTCCAGATCCTCGACGACCCTTACCGATGAGGACATTGATAGAGTGGTGAAGAAACTGCTTCAGTCATCGGTGTTGGCCAAATTGATTTCGGCTCTGACCCATTCGGCTCCGGAGCCTATGGCCTCTTCATCATTTGTTGTTCCTCCTCCAAGCCTTTCTTGGCCTTCGGAGCCAGAATTGTCAGTTCCCGTTAGGTCGGTTCCAGTAGCCTCGCCTGGCCTCTCGGTTCCGATTTCGCCCTGATCCCGTCAGCTCCATCCACGGGATAGAGGGTCCACGGTTCTCCGGTCGGACCCGAAGGGGAGGGCTCGGATCGATCTTCATCGGTTCCAAGCCTTCCTTTCGGTGCTTTGGCTCAAGTGAGCTTGGACCCAACATCTGCTTTGGACCTCATCTCCTCGGCGCCGAGGGCTACTACTGTATTCTCTACAGTTAGTCGGCCTTCGGAGCCAGGGGGATTAGCCTTTGAGGTTATGAGGAGTGTGCTGGCCAGGTTGTCAGCTGCATCCTATGGCACCAATACTCTGCCCCCTCTGGCACCAGTGTCAGTTTCGGATCACCCTCTATCCCTGGACAGCAGAGTCCCAAAGCCTTAGGATACCTCCATGAGTGGTCCCCAACTTTCTGACTTCTCCCCAGAGTTTTTGCCTGAGGAGCCTGACAGAAAGAGATTGTGTAAGAGGAAATACCTTGACTCCCTGGATGAGTCGCTCACGTCGGACACCGACCTCAATGAGTCAGAGGGGACTCCCAAGTCGTCTTCTGAAGATATCTCCTTTTCAGATATCCTTGAGATCTTGAAGCAGAGAGGCGGCTGGCCTTCCAAATCCCCTTCTGATGAGGAGTCGGTGTTCCTGAAAGCTTTCGGGTCTCAACCCTCCACCTCTTGGATTTCTCCCCCTTTCGATGAGCTACTAGATCTTGTCTGTCGAAAGGTGTGGGAAACTCCTGACACTGTGGAACCGGTCCCTAGGAGACCCAATAAGTTTCTGTCCACCCTCATTGACAAGGAATATCTAACAAAAGGTTTTCCAGTAGATGTCATAGTGGTGGCAGCAGCCACCAAGAAGGAACTTGCTGAAACTTCGTCTCCCGTCCATCCGCCTAACAAGGAGTCCCGGGCTATGGACAGGTATGGGAAGCGTGTGTTTACCTCAGAGGCCTTTACACTGCAGTTGCTGAACTACTTGACGCATTTTACAAGGCTCCAGAGAGATCTGCTAAAAGAGCTAGGAGATTCTCTACAGGGTAACATTTCTGATACCATGGCACAGAAGGTCAGTGCACAAATGTCTACCCTAAATTCCTTTACCAACTCCTCCATGAGGCTGATCTCATATGCAGCCGACTGAGTGAGTAGGGCAGCGGGTTCCGGTGTCTCTCTTAGGAGACACTCCTGGATGCACCTGTGCAATTCCGCGGAGGCCTTTAAGTCTACGTTCACCAGTGTCCCCATTGACGTTTCATCGTTGTTCGGAACCAGGGTGAAGGACATTCTCACTAGGTGCGAGCAGAAAGGAAAAACCCTGTCTGCCGTGGGAGTCCGTTTTTCCAAGCCTTCTAGACCTTACCCCAAGGGCCAGAAGGGTGGGAAAATGTGGTTCAGGAAGTTGCAGAGGTTTTTTCAGGATGCACAAATTGATTCCCCCTCCAGAGGCAGGGGAAGGGGTGGAAATTCAGATAGATGCCGCCCTAGAGGTAAAGTAGACCCACGTAACCAGGGGGACCATGATTCCTTTCGTGGTTTCCCTACCAGCGCTCCTGAAGGGAGGCCTGACTGTGTGTCTCTGGAGCTGGTCGGGGGTCGCATTTCTTTATTCTCAGAAGCCTGGCAAGACGTCACCCAAGACGAGTGGGTATTAAAGATAATTTCCAGAGGTTATCATATTTCCTTCTCTTCTTCTTCCCTGCCAAATAAGAGCATCCCAGACGTTCCACCCAGTCACAGGGATTCCGCAACTTTAGAAATAAAAAAGTTGCTTTCAAAGAGAGCCATCCAGCCTGTCCCCGCAGACCAAGTAGGATTAGGGACTTACTCCAGATTCTTTTTGGTGCCGAAAAGAACAGGGGACCTGAGACCCATCTTGGATTTCAGCCGATTGACCATTCATGTGCAAAAGTCCAAGTTCCGCATGGTCACCTTACAGTCAGTACTCCCTCTGTTAGGGAAAGATGTGTGGATGTGCTCCATCGACCTCAAAGATGCTTACTACCATATCAAGATGGACAGGGCATCGAGAAGACATCTATGCTTTCGGCTGGGAGCCAGTCATTTTCAATTTCATGCTCTGCCCTTTGGTCTCACCACAGCCCCAAGGGTGTTCACCAAATGCATGGCAGTGGTAACTGCTCACTTGAGACGTCAAGGATTCCAAGTGTTTCCATACCTGGACGACTGGCTCCTTTCTGCCACCACCAGGCATCTACTGTTACAGACCAGGGACGCCACCATTACACTGTGCCAAAGGTTAGGAATTACTCTAAATTGGAAAAAAATCTGCCTTGTTGCCCTCGCAGCATATCACTTTTATTTGCACCGAACTAGATACGGTGATCATGAGGGCCTTCTTACCAGAAGAGAGAATTCAGGCTCTACAACAGCAGGTCTGCGCCTTACTACCATTGAGGAAGGTCAAGGCAAAAGTGGTCCTCAAGTTATTAGGGACCATGGCTGCCACGGTCATGCTAGCTCCCCTTGCCAGACTACACATGAGGGTTCTTCAGTGGCTGCTTTTCGGCCCAGTGGTCACTACAGCATCTTCCACTCTCCCATTCTATTCTGATTACGGACATGTGCAAGCAGGATCTACGCTGGTGGCTTCAGGCCAGCAATCTCAACGTGGGCAAGCCTTTTGTTCCATCTTCTCCAGTTGCCACGGTGACCACGGATGCCTCCCAGATCGGGTGGGGGGGGGGCATTATCTCGGCAGGACAGTCCAAGGCACGTGGCAGGATCACGAGACCCATTTGTATATCAGTGTGTTGGAGATGAGAGCAGTGCTATTAGCATTGCAAGCACTTAAGAGCTTTCTCCCTCTAGGGACAATTGCAATCCACTCAGACAACATGTCAATGGTATGGTATCTGAACAAACAGGAAGAAACCAAATCATACCCCCTTTGCAGAGAGGCACTTCGAGTTTGGCAGTGGGCGGTGTCTTCCCAGTGCTTTCTAATTGCAACACATATACCGGGGAAGTCCAACATGATTGCCGACAGGCTGAGCAGAGCTATCCTAATGCCTCACGAGTGGTCCCTGAACAATTATGTTGCGGAGAAGATATTCCACAGATGGGGTTAGCCTTGCTGCGATCTATTTGCCAGTCCCCTCAATGCCAAATGCAGCAGCTACTTCACCCTTATCCCCCCAGAGTGGGAGACACCCAGGGATGCTCTGGTTCACGATTGGCCCTCCGGTCTTCTCTACGCCTTTCCACCATTAACTCTGATATCAAAGGTCATTCAGAAAGCACAGTCTTTGGGAAGCAAAATGATCCTCATTGCCCCACACTGGCCTCATCAGATTTGGTTTCCCTTTCTTCAACCCTGTCTAATGGACAAGCCCTGGATTCTGGACCCAGCTCCAGATCTGCTGACTCATATGTCAGGACAGTTCCATCCCTCCATCCAGACCCTCAAGTTGACAGCTTGGCTGCTCCAGTTCCGTCCTTAGTCAGGCTTCATGATTTTTCCCCGGAAGTGGTCCATATTCTATCATCTTCCCACAAGCCTTCTACCAGGAAGATTTATTCCAGTAAGTGGAAGAGATTTTCTATTTGGGGCCATGAGAGACATATTGATCCTTATACAGCGCCTATTTCAGCAATATTATTTATTTATTTATTTTACATTTGTTGACCGGAATAGTCCGACTGGATACATGTCCATTTTCAGCGGAGGCCCGGGGAGAAATGCTCCAAGATAATAATACACATCAAACATTTAGTAAATGCTGGTTTCAAGCAGATTACAGTCATAAGCAATACCAATATTTAGCACATATAGTACTTATTATAAAACACTTTACAAAACATAACATTATTTTCAGTTAAACATACATAACATTACATTCAGGTTTAAGCCACACTGAGCAGCAGTTATACAATTGACCCTTCCTGAAATGGAGTGGTAGAAAAAAGTTAGAAGTAGTTGAAGGTAAGGCACCTAAGAAAGAGAGAGGTCACTAGTCGGGGTTAGTGCAAGAACATAACCAATGAGTTTTGAAGTGTTTGTTTTTGAATTGAGTTAGTGAGGGTTCTAGGGTCATATCAGCTGGGAGTCTGTTCCATATTTTTCCAACAGAGTTGGCAAACAGAGAGTCCCCAGCTTAGTAGTTGGATTTGCATGTTTGAACTAGGAGTCTAGTGGATGATCGCAGTGACCGGGTGCTGGTGTAGGGGCTGATAATATTTTTTAGTGCAGGTGTATTTTCTGGTTGGTAAAGGACTTTATGTGCCACTATTAGCTGTTTGAACTGCAGTAGGCTTGGCAGTTCAAACCATCCTAGGTGATTTAGGTTGTGATAGTGGTGTGTCCGGTAGGCTGTGCCAGTAGCAAATCTGGCAATGTGGTTATAGCAGGATGATAGTTTGTTAAGATCTATTTTAAGTTGGAGAATAGAGGTGAGGCATAGAGAAGAGTTGATAGCAGATGGGAACGGGCAATTGCAGTTCTAGCAAGTGGGGTAAGGAAAGGTTTGATTCTGTAAAGAGAGCCGCGTTTTTTATTAAGGGTTTTGATAGTTTGATTGATATGCTCATCAAACTTCAGGTTGTTATCAACTATGACACCCAGTAGTTTAGTTTGGGCTTCTGGGGAGATAATAGTGCCATTGTTAGCAGTTATGTTGAAGGCTGGCAGGGGGGTCCTGCATGTGGGGGAGAAGAGGAGCAACTTAGTTTGGTTGGGGTTTAGGATTAGATGTTGATTGGAGAGCCATTTTTCCACTGTATTGAAGGTAATTTGGGTTAATGTGAATAAAGTAGCTGGTGAGGTGTCAGAACAAATCAAGGTGGAGTCATCCGCATACTGAATGCAGGTAGCATCTGGGATGACTGAATGAAGGTCGTTGATAAAGATAGAGAAAAGAAGGGGTCCTAGTATAGAGCCCTGGGGGACTTCTAATGTGATGGGTAGGCGAGATGATAGCTTGTCCTGCCATAGGACTGCCTGTTGCCTGCCCTGCAGGTAGGATTGAAACCATTGGAGTGCATGGTTGTTTAAGGAGAAGGCCTTCAAGGTATTTATAAGCATTTTGTGGTCAACCATGTCAAATGCCTTGGATAGATCTAGAAAGAGTGCTGAGGATAGTTTGTTATTATTGCAGTTGTGGTTAATGACGTTAGAGAAAGAGAGGAAGGCAGAAGTAGTACTATGGTGTGGCTTAAAGCCATGCTGAAAGTTGGGCAACAGCTTGTTCTGTGTTAGTTAGTGCATGAGCTGTATGTGTACACACTTCTCCATAATTTTAGCTAGAGGTGACAGAATAGCTATGGGTATAAAGTTTGACAGTTCAGTGGAACTACCTCCTTTATGGAGAGGTATGACATGGGAGATTTTGCATATAGTGGGTACAGTAGCTTCAGATATAGCTGTGTTGATCAAGATAGAGATGGGGCAGGGTATGGTGTCAGCAGCCTTTTGCAGATAGTCTGCTGGGAGGAGGCCGGCAGCCAGGGTGGTGGGTCTTAGTTTCTTAAGTAGGGCATGAATAAGTTGAGTAGGAACAGGTTGGAAGGTAAAGTACTTTTGGGTACTGGGAGTGGCTACATTAGAATTAGAGCCATTGGGAGAGAGTTGTCTGGCTAAAGACTGGATAATCTCTGTGAAGAAGCTGTTGAAGTTATTAACAATGTCTACCGGGGATTTTTGCTGAGAAGCTGAGGGGGGGTGGAGTGGCGATTTGGCCTGGGTGGAGTAGTTTGTTTATCCTTGCCCAGAACTTTTGAGGTTTGTTTTGGTGTTTTTGCAGTAGATGGTAGTAGTGGTTCTTTTTGTCTAAGGTTATGGATTTTTTGGTGTCATTCCTTAGCTGTCTGAATCTTAGTTGATCAAGTGGGGCTTTTGTTTTTCGGTAGGTGGCCCATGCTTTGTTTCTGAGTGAAATTTTGGTTTTGGTATCTTTAGTAAGCCATGGTGCAATATTAACTTTGGTTCTAATAGAGCGGCTGGGAGCATGGGAGTTAAGAATAGCAAGGAATTTGGTGTTAAAGTATGCTACTGCTTCATCTAGGGGGAGACTTTTTAGTACTGACCAGTTGCATGCCTTAAGTTCATTTTGAAACTTGGTGAGAATAAAATTCTTGTTGTTTCTTAATGTTCTATAGGTGGGTTGGTAGGAGTAGTCTACTTTGAGCTTGATTACATAGGTGAGACAGTGGTCACATAGGTCATCAGGCAAAGTGCCTGATTTATAAGATTGAAGATGGGTATTGACGAGTATCCAATCTGTCCTGGTAGGGGAGGTTATGATTTGAGTAAATCCATAGAGGTTTATGTGGGTTGTGGGAGTTTCACAAGAGCAAGTGTTCCAGTTAATGTTGAAATCCCCAAGAACAATTGTTTCTTGGGGGTGGTCGTTTGATAACCAATATAAGAAGTCTTCTAAGGTTTCGGTGTTCCTCCCTGGGTGAATGTAGACACAGACAATGTTTACATTTTTGATTTTGTTAATTTGTAGTTTTGAGATAAGAATTTCAGCATTATTGTACTGGGGTGTTTGTTGGGTGTCTGTGCTGACAGATAGGGTAGACTTGTAAAGTATGGCTATCCCACCACCCTTTCTGGTGGTACGGTCTAGTCGAAACATACTATACCCTGGTGGCAGAATGTCATGGTCTTTGGTGGCAGGCTTCAGCCACGTTTCTGTTAGGCATAATATATTTGGGGAATGAACAAATAAGAGGGCATGCAGGTGCTGAGTTTTGTTATTTATGCTTCATCAGATATCAAAATTTCTTTCTCAACTGTTCAGTAAGGGGTCAGCTGCAGCAACCATTAAAGTGCAACTGGCAGCGATTTCTACCTTTCACGTTGCTAATGAGCCTAACCTTATGGCTCATAGGCTTTGTAGGGCTTTTCTGAAAGGGACATTGTTACTCCGACCTCCAGTCTTTGATCCAGTAATGCCATGGGACCTCAATTTTGTATTACAGAAGCTCACCTCAACTCCCTTTGAGTCCGCAGCTACGTGTAACATTAAATTCTTTTCATGGAAAACAGTATTCTTGGTAGCCATAACTTCAGCTAGGCAGGTCTCTGAATTCCAAGCATTATCGATTAAGCCACCTTATTTGGTGTTTCACAAAGATAGGGTCTCCTTAAGAACCAATCCTTCCTTTGTTTCAAAGGTTGCCTCTGTTGTCAATATCAATCAATCCATTGAGTTGCCTGTGATTTTTCCTGAATTCTCCAACAAGGCAGAATTTAAGTTTCATCAGCTAGCTGTTCATAGACAATTGTGTTTCTATTTACATAGGACAAAAGATTTCAGGAAATCAGATCAAATGTTTGTCTCGTTTTCAGACACTAGACTTGGGGTTCCTGTTTCTAAGGTAACCTTGTCTCACTGGATCTCTGATTGCATCTCATTTATTTATGCTTCCAGTGGCAAAGAATTACCCTTTAAAGTGAAGGCTCATTCTACACGATCTGTGGCTACCTCAACTGCGTTTCAGGCTAGGATGTCTATGGATGATATTTGTGCTGCAGCAACATGGGCTTCACCTCATACCTTTATTAGTCACTACAAATTAGAACTGATCTCTAGAGGCAGATCTTCCTTTGGTTCTACAGTGCTCAATAGTATTTTTCACTGAGCCACCCAAGATCAAGGTGCTAGGGATGCTGTCCAACGGGTAAGAATGAAGGCGAGATTGGACTACATAACATCAAGAAGTTATGTACTCACCATAACGTTCAATGTAAGTAGTCCATCTCGCCTTACATTCTTACTAACCCACCCTCCTACCCCCTCCTGGAGGACCTGGAGGTATAGTCTCTAGGTGTCAGTAGTCCTTTCTGTTGGGATTGTTCTTCTTCTCAGTGTATGTGTGTGTGTGCGCTTGCAGCAAACAAGATCTGGGGAATAGACCTGTTGCATGATGGGATACCTCTTAGCCACAAGCCAGTTGAAGACTTCGAGCTAGAGTATGGCCGAGTCGGAGCCGCGGTTTGGCTCCGAACCCACGGGTAAGAATGTAAGGCAAGATGGACTACATACATCGAACGTTATGGTGAGTACATAACTTCCTGTTTCTCTCCCTTGTGAGGGATGCAGTTGCAGTAGTCAGTCAACCTCCCTACTAAGCAGAATGCTAACTGCATTTTGTTTTGATATCAGATGGTAGACCAACTATTGGGAAATGATACAGTCGAAAATGTCTCTACTGAGTAGAGCATCTGCTTCCACTGTTTGCTTCATAAAAGTCCCACCGCATACATCTGTACCACGACCAGATGTTCATCAGTTCACGCATTCACTAAAAACTATTTCTCGGGCCATTACTCCAGGAATCAGGCCTTCTTTCATAAATTGTTATTTTAGGACTTGATTTTCTAAACTTCTGCATTTAGGTCTTCTTCTGATTCTTGCCTTCTGAGAGGTTTAATGTACCCACTGCTGAAACCCTCAAAGCTGTGTATTATGAGAAATTTAAAAAAAAACACTGTGACAGTCCACCCCCATAAATAAACTATCTAACAAATGAAAGAAACTCTTTAAAATTATTTATTAGATCTAAAACCCATCTTCTCTAAGATAATATCAAAGCATTAAAAAAATGAAGAATACTATAAGGCCCACTGAAGAAACTCATAAACTTAGGCTGATAACTAAAGCTAGAGATCATTATAAGTTTTTCTTTAACTGTGTTAGAAATCTAAAAAATATCATACATTGCTCTGAACTTATTTATAATGATACCTCCTATTCTGACCCAATACACATTGCCAATATCCTTCCAAAGAAAGTTTGTGCAAACTTCACTACCAAGACTTTTACTTAAAACCCTGAAATGTCTGAATCCCTTACTGTGATTACCTCTAAAGATCATTTACTGAAAATGCTAACCAAATTCAAAAATACTTCCTCCATGGGCCTGACAGTATACCTGGTTGCTTAAGTAATAGTGTTAAACATGGCCTTACTGACACACTCTTTAAGCCATTGAACCCAAGTTTAGCTTACTGGTTCTGTCCTTAATGAGTAGCACACTACAGAGACTGTGTCTCTCTATAATGTTGGCCTTACAGTAGAACTATACCATATAAGCCTGACCTGCAAAGCCATGGAATATATTATAACTGACTTCATAAATTGCAATATCAGGAATCTTATTAAACTTGCCCCCCACAACATACATAAATAAGATATACAAGAGTATATGTCTCAGAGGTTGCCCCTTCTGTGAAACAGGATTCCATACATTTATTTATTTAATTAATTCCATTTGTTTACCATGAGAGCCCAACTGGGCCTAAGATGGCCCGTTATCAGTGGAGGCCCGGGGAGAAAAGCTTCACAACTACAATGTTATAGCAAAAAGTACATATGAAGCAAAGTTCTTCCCTGCACTTATTCAAGCGAAACTCAGATTAATGGATGGGGAATCACAAATTTGCTCCTGGTCTGGCATCTATATCTCTGTTAAAGAGAGGAAGTTTGTAGATGCTCAACCACCCATACCCAAGTTTAAATACCCACCACATAACTTAGGGAACCAATACATTTTTAATATTTCTGAGAAGCATGGCTAGGCCAAAAAGCCCCTTTATGGTCATTAGCCTTGCATTTTCCTATGACCCTATGAATGGTAGCTCCTATTTAACCTAGTAAACATCTTCAAAATGGTTATGGAAGCTGTAGATGGTGGCCAAGCAGTGCACGTGGCATACCTTGCTATGCTCAAGACCTTCAACACGTTTCCCTGTACTGGCATGACAGAAAAACTAAATTCTTTAAAAATCGACTCATATTGTAAGATGGAAGACAAACTGGTTGAAAGATGAGAACCAGCACAGTGTGAGTTGCAGGTGCCCCATCAGAAAATATGAAAGTGACAAGTAGTGTCCCTCAGGGTTCGGTGCTGAGACCTCTCCTTTTTGGTATTTATTTTTCAGATCTCCAAGCAGACAGTCAGGACCTTTAGAATGAACTCTTGCTAGCAAACTTATAGACAACACATCCGTACAAATAAAAAATGTAGTCACGGACCTATGTTTGATAGCTTCCTCTTTTGGACCATGATGTGACAATGGTTGACGGAAAATCCTTTTATTTAGCCTAGTTAGTTACCAAAGGAGTATTGTCATAGCTTAAAGAAGTAATCACTCACTTATACTCAGTACTGATCAGTCCAGTTATCAAATACAATGCTAGTTTTGGGATGTATCTCACTAAACATATCAAAGAATTAGAAAGACTATAAAACTTCCTAACCAAAAAAATAACATGCCTAAAGTCTCAGAGCTGTCAGGAGAAACAGGAATCCCTTTAGTCAGTGTGTTATAGATTTTTAAGGGGAGAACTCTGTCTTACTTGCCATGCCATTAGAGACTCAGTTATTCTGGACCTTCTATATCTTTACAAGTTCAGTAAGCTTGCCAGTACTAGAACCAGGGAGCTATATCTTTACCAAGTGATAAACAAAAACCACAGAAAGACAGGTTTATAACTTAGCACTAACCAAACCTCTGGAATAAACTTCCATTGAATATTAAGCAGTGCAGCTTACTATCTTCCTTTAAACATAACCTAGATACTGGATGTGTTTCCACAAATTTACTGTGAGATTGACTGTTATGGCTGTCCTGGAAAGAGGAGCAGCTTAAGGGAGGGTCCTTGCAAGGTGTAAATGGCCAGAAGACTCAGTGGTGATGCAATATATATGTTGTATGAATCAAAGTTATACATAACATATATGTACTCACCATATTAGCTGATCTGTGAGAAGGCATTCTGCACTGGGTGCTTATTAGCCTGCTGCCCTCTCTCCTAACTTCTATAACCAAATCCAAGATGACTGCATCTTCAGGAAAATAGTAGTTCCCTTGTTGCATCAGTCTTGGTCATCACATAGCAGCTGAGGTAAAAAGAGTTATACAACAGCAAAATGTTGCATGAAACTGCTCTTAAGGGAAATATTTTGTATTATAAAACTGCTTAAGAAGTATTTTTTGTTAATGTAGTAAGCAAAAGTAGAGTTTTGTCAATAATTCTATTTTTGCTTAATCTGTTTTGTCAAAGCAGCATTTGATGTATCTTATCACAGCAAAGTATGACTATCTTCTTGAAGATCTATGGTTATAGTGTGTATAGTGAGTACTTCTGTGAAGATATGTGAAGGCTGCCAGCCTAGCTAGATAGAATTTTGTAGATAATTCTGTCATTTGTAAATATTAATGTAAGCCACATGCTTGTTCTCTTTGTTAAATGTTGAACTTCAAAAATATAACCACATTGCACTCTGCTGGAGGAAAGCTGATAAGTTGAGCATTGTATAATTGTTTGATTTAAAAACTCGGAACCAGGATGTCTGGATGAAGGAATTCTTACTGTTTTGAGACCAGAGTTAATTGCTAGAATTCACATGTATAATGTATTTTATTGCTGTAGCTTCCTGACCAGGTGCAAGATCAAAAGGGCTGTTAAACTCTGAATTTCTGTTAGCCTGGGAACCAGAGACAAATGATGTAATCTGAAATGAGTCAGTAGTACTGTGTTATCAATTTAAGGACACAGAGAGAGAGAAACAGGGCATTTTGCATTTATCTTGAGAACATCCAACTCACCAGCACTCTGCCAGTGCTCTGTATGTAAGTAGGATCTTAGACTTTACTGTCTGTCTTAGAAATAGCTAGGAAATAGGAAGATTAGACTAGTTGTTTTCTGTATTGATGTCAAAACTGTTTTACAATATTATTTTGAGCATTTTCCTGTGTCTGAACTCTCGACTAGCACTGTGTAGTAAGAAGCATTGCCTTGTGTTTTTATTATTTATTATTAAATATTTTTAAACCTTTTCTGTGGCTGTTTTGTGTAGAGGTAATTTAAGCTCTGTAGTACATTGCATGTATATAGTGGTACTGTACAAAGCCACTCCAAATAAGCCTTGCTGCTCAGTCACAATTACCATTTAGATAATAATATTGCACAGTAATAATTGGACACCGTTTGATAAGGGCCTTTTTAGTAGCTGATAAGTAAGGGTCCTGGTGGCAGTGATTACTACTTTATAGCCTGGACAGAAGGGGCACAGCTAGTGAACCTGTGCCAGCCTTCCCCAGGAGTGTCTGTGTGGTTGTAGATAAATCATATCTCAAAGGGTCTGTGCATGTGTGTCAGCTACTTGGGCAGGGACACGAAGTACTGGTTGGACAGAGAGAGTGCTAGGAGGACTTGGCTTGGGACCCTGGCTAAGGATCCCACTCTATAGCTGTGCCAGTGGGGTCTTATTGGGGATCTGGAGAGAAAGGGAGAAACCAGCCTCAGACTGACTGTGATCTCTGTGTGCTCTTAAGGGAAATTGTACTTTACTGTGTGTGTATTTGTTATCCTTCCAATATGGACGCCCCTCACTGGTGTTAGTGGTGAGGATTGAGGCTCCTTGATTACTGGGCCAGTGCATGGGCATCACAACTTAAACATACTAGAAAATATTTTAGTAGCACAATATGATTTTAGTATGTATGCTGTGTGTACTCTTGAAAGTCTAGCTTTGTTTCTATCACCTACATTTTGCAATACTTAAAACAATACTTATATTAATGCATAGCAGTGGGAGTTCAATAATGTTTTTTATCGTAATGTCTTCTAATTCCAATCACTTGCAAAAGCATTAATTTTAGACTTTATATCACTTTTCATTAATATTCCTAATAGTAACTTCACAGTACTTGAAATTTAGTTCAGTCTGTAGTAACTGCTTTCCGGTGTTACTGTCATTTTTCCCAAGGACTCAGCAGGCAGTGGTGTAGTGTTTGGAGTAGGTGCCACAGCAGCAATGTGTGCCTGTTTCATCATCGGAAAAAGAAGTAATGTTGGCCCTAAGTTACCAAGACAAGGACACAGCTTACCTGTAATGTATATTTTCATTTTATTCAAGGATAATGTGTATTAAAGTAAAGTCATAATAAGTTAATCACATTATATTCTGAGTCTTGACAGGACTATGCATACAAGATGCTGTTGCAAAGATATCAGTTCAGCTGGTGGTATGCCAGGGAATGTATGTGCAATATTATACAATAATATTCACTTCCAAGGCTGAACTTGAAAATGGTCAGCTGGACAAGTTTTACATCCTGGTTAACAAATGATAAATTAATTAATTAGTTAATTAACCAATTAATTAAGAAGGTTAAAATGCTAGTCATAGTTAGTTCTGTCATTATTATTCATTATTGGACAATATTAAGAAATATCCTGCAGGATTTAAAGGTCAAAATTCACTACAGTACCTGGCAGTTACATGATGTGTATAATTTGAAAGTGGCCACCATTCACTGATGACTACATAGTGCATGCCAGTTCACCTTACCTGCCAAATACAAGTGCTTTACTTAAGAACTTGTGTTAAATTCTATGATACTGTGGCTGTCTTGTCACCACAATATAGCAGCACAGAAATACCACTCAGACTAACTGCCCATGTGCTTATTTATTGTATGCAGCATTCAGCATGCTGATATCTATACATCTCAACCTGCCAACAATGAAAATAAGTACAAAGGTCCTTGAAAAGTACGTATATCCAGCCAAAAATCTGGACATCTGGTTAGCTTAACATTTCAATACCAAATAGCACATTATTTCCCACTTCCAGTAGGAATGTGGGATACTACTCAGAAACACGTTACAGAGAGAGACAAAATTATGTGAAATATAATCATGTTATTGAAGAGAGAGTGCAAAATCTGTAGACTTTAAGAAACTGTATTTCAAAATTCTACTACATTTATTTATTTATTTATTTTACATTTGTTGACCGGGCTAGTCTAACTGGATATAAGTCCATTTTCAGTAGAGGCCCGGGGAGAAAAGCTCCAGGGAAAAAACATACAATTTAATAGAGAATAACATAAAAACAGTTTTATACAGCAATAATTATACCATAAAAGCAGTTTTATACAGCAATAATTTTAGCATAAGGTTTTTTTTTTGTTTTTTTTTTTTAAGCTAATTTATTTTTGCCTCTGAAAAAAATATGTAAAATGTGTGCCTTCTTTCTTTAAATTATTGGTACCACTACTATGTTGGTCATGTAGTGTGGTTTTCTGTTTACTAGACAGCTTAAAAAAATCACTTGTGATGAGGGGGATTCAGAAAATTGTGTGAAGGGATAAATCAAGCATGAAAATAGGGACATTCTTCCAAAAGTAGGTATGTCATGCAGAGGTAATTCAGGCCTGAAAATATATGTGTGATCCTCCTAAATAGGGACAGCTGACAGGTCTGCTGATATAATTTTGTTATGGTCTTTCCAATTATATTAATAAAAAGTAAATGTTAAGTTGTCAATCTCGCCTTCATTCTTGCTTGATGGGTTCGGAGCCGATCCTCGGCTCCGACTCGGCACTTGCTTTAGCTCGAGAACTCCTTTTACCAGCTCGAGGCAGCCCCATATCCCATGATGCAAGGCAGTAAGTACCCAGATCTCGTTTGCCGCTTCGCTTGGGAGGTCTTCTCTTTACCAGCTCCTGGTAAGTAGTTCACATTTGTGATATTTCAAGCCCCTTTTAGTTTTAAACTAATTTTGTGATAGTTTAAATTTAATTCTACCCTTTTTCTGACAGAAATCCCTGTCTCTTTTAATTTTTTGTTAGTCAATTTTCCCTATCCCATCCCCCCCCTGTTAGGGTGTGTGTGTGTTGGTGTTTTTTATAAAATACCTCTTGGTATTTTGTTTAATTTAATTTTGACTGGTGTGTCTGTGTGTGTTGTGTTTAGGCACCATGTCTAAGGAGAGGGTTTCAGGTTTTAAGAAGTGTGACTCGTGCTGTCAGAAGATGTCTCTGACAGACGGTCACACTTCTTGCCTGTATTGTTTGGGCCCTCTTCACCTGCAGGACTCCTGTGCTATTTGTCACTCCTTCAGCCAGAGAGTCCTGCAGGAGAGACGCAACAAGTTGATTCTCAGGGGTCTTCTTAAGCCGGAGGGCTCTCCGGCTAAGTCGGCTCCACAAAAATCAACTAAAACTGCCAAGGCCCAGGCTTCTGTTTCTAAGCCTGCGGCCTCGGCTCCGACTCGTATTGAGTCGAGATCGGCTCCGGCTGGAGCCGATTCTGGATCCACAAAGCTTTCGGCGCCGATGGCTATCGGTGCCGATCTGTTTTGACCACCGATGTCGGCTCCGATCGGCTCCGACACCCATGTGGCACAGGCATTGGTGTCGGCTCCGATCGGCTCCGACACCGTTACTTTGGTGGCTGTATCGGCTCCGGCTGGAGCCGATACATCGAACGTTCAGTCGGCTCCGAGAAGTCGGTGCCGACAGGATCAGTAGTATCGGCTCCGATGGGCCATTCCAGGAAGAGGTCGGGGTCTCCTTCCCTGGGGCCGATACTTTCGGCTCGGCCGCCTCTTCTATCGGAACGGAGCCATCGGAGCCGATCTTCAAGGTCATCCAGGTTGTCAGATCATGACCTAGAGAGAGTGGTCAGTAGATTACTCAAGTCACAGGTACTGGCCCAAATGCTACACAGTCCGTCTCAGCAGTCGACTGTTGGTCCACACCCCGTTACAGTTCCTCCTTCAACTCTACCCCAGAGCTTGGAGTTGGAGTCTTCGGGCATGGTTACTGCTACGGCTGGAGGGCGGATACCCCCTTCTGTTCCTTCAGCCCCTACTCTTATCTCCTCTTCCTTAGAGGGATTTGGTGGTCGGGCTTCCATGGTCTCCTCCGAGGGGGTGAGTGGCATCGGACCCTTGTCCGAGCCCGCTCTTCCCCTTGGAGCCTCGGCCTTGGTGAGCTCGGCTCCGACATCTGCCTCGGAGACTTCCCTTTCGGCGGTTCCTGGAGTTCCTAGCTCTTCGGAGCGGGTTCTCTCGGACCTGCCTGGGAGGAGCATTCGAGGTGATGAAGAGTGTACTGGCCACTGGTATCAGTCAGCAGTCTGTTCCGTAGCTCCTCCCTCTATGGTACCTGTTGACATCTCTGCCACTTCTCTTGCTACAGGACCCAGAGATCCTCCGCCTCAGGTTTCCCCATTGGGAATTTCCCCCTCTTCCGAGGATTCTCCTGATGTTTCGGGAGATCCTCCTAGGAAGAGGACTTGTAAGAGGAAGCATGTTGACTCCCGAGTCTGTCACTGGATACTGACTTTGATGAGTCAGAGGGATCCCCTAGATCCCCTCTGAGGATGTCTCCTTTTCAGACATCCTAGAACTTCTCAAACAGAGGAAACTGGCCCACCAACAATCCCTCTGAGGATGAGTCAGTATACCTAGAGGCATTTGGATCTCGGCCCTCCACCTCCTGGGTGTCTCCGCCTTCGACCCCTTATGCAGGTTATTGCACGAAGGCGTGGACAGCTCCTGCCTCTGTAGAGCCAGTCCCTAGGAGGCCTTCTAAATTTATCACTGCCCCTAGTGACAAACAATTCCTAACCAAAGGTGTCCCGCTGATGCCATGGTGGTGGCTGCGGCCACCAAAAGGAACTTGCAGATCCTTCCGTGCCCGTCCATCCTCCTAATAAGGACTCTAGGACCATGGATAGGTATGCAAGCGGATGTTTTCCTCAGCGACCTTTGCTATGCGTTCGCTGAATTATCTTTGTCACTTCACCAGACTCCAGAGATATCCTCAAGGAGCTGGGAGAAGTAGTTCAGGATCCTACAGCTGCAGGGGCTCAAGAAAAGATTGCTTCGCAGCTAGGAACCCTCAATTCCATTGCTAACTCCTCCATGCGGCTAATATCTTATGCTGCGGATGGAGCGAGTAGAGCCGCAGGCACAGGTGTGGCTCTTAGGCGCCAAGCCTGGATGCGGCTATGTGATTTTGGATCCCTTTAAGGCATCCTTCACAAATTCTCCCTTTGATGGGTCAGCTTTGTTTGGCCCTCAGGTGAAGGAGACCTTGACCAGGTGTGAGCAGGACGGCAAGACTCTTTCTGCTGTTGGAGTCCGTTTATCCACCCCTTCTAGGCCTTATCCCAAAGGACAGAAGGGTGGGAAGATGTGGTTCCGTAAATCCCAAGGAGTCACGCCGGATTCACGTGGTCAGTTTACCCCTAGAGGCAGAGGGGGTAACAACAACAGACGCCGCTCTAGAGGCAGAAGGGGTCCGAAGAACCAGGGAAACAGGGAGCCTCTCTCTGATAAGCCCTTTCAGCATCCCTGAGGTGTTGCCCGGCTGTCCCTCCTTGGAGGCAGTCGGGGAAGATTATCACTGTACCCAGAAGCCTGGCATTCCCTCACTCAAGACAGATGGGTACAGTCGATCATATCCAAGGGTTACATAATTCCTTTCGAGGAAAGTCCCTTCCCTCAAGTTCCCTTCCAGATGTACCACCCGGTCTAAGGGACATTGCAGAGTTAGAAATCGCAAAACTACTGCAAAAGAGCCATTCAGCCAGTTACAATAGACCATTCAGAGCCGGAATCTACTCAAGGTTCTTTTGGTCCCCAAAAGACGGGAGACTGGAGACCAATATTGGATCTCAACAGACTCAACAAGTCTGTCAGGAAGACAAGATTCGAATGGTCACTCTTCAGTCAATTCTGTCCTTCTTACAGAAGGACAACTGGATGTGCTCAATAGATCTTCAGGATGCGTACTATCACATCAAAATTCACAGACGCTCCAGGAGGTTTCTCCGCCGGCTGGGGTCCAGTCATTTCCAGTTCAGAGCCCTGCCCTTTGGTCTCACTACAGCCCCCAGAGTGTTCACCAAATGCATGGCAGTGGTCACGGCTCACCTGAGGCGTCAAGGATTCCAGGTGTTTCCGTATCTCGACGACTGGCTCCTGTCAGCCACCACCAGGCATCAGCTTATACAAGCCAGGGATTACACAATAGACCTTTGTTCTCATTTGGGCATCTCAGTCAACTTCGAAAAGTCATCCTTATCGCCCTGCCAGTCTATTACCTTCATAGGCGCAAACTTAAACACTGTTCGGATGTCAGCTACCCTTACAGAACAAAGAGTTTCAGACATTCAGACTCATGTCAGGATCATTCTGGCCAGCAAGAAAGTACAGGCCAGAATGGTTCTAAAGGTATTAGGTCTCATGGCTGCGGCCATTACTCTTCTTCCCTGGCTCGATTCTACATGCGCCTCCTTCAGTGGATGCTGTTCACGCAGTGGTCATACCAGCAACTCCCAATGCGTCACCAGATTCTGGTGACACAAACATGCAAAGAACATCTTGCTTGGTGGATCACATCGTCTCAGGTTCACCAAGGCAGGTGCTTTGTACCTCCGTCCCCGATAGCCACTGTCACCACGGATGCCTCCCTGATCGGGTGGGGGGGTCATTATCAGGGCAGGATGGTTCATGGGACGTGGCAACCGTTCGAGTACCATCTGCACATAAATGTCCTAGAGATGAGAGCAGTGCTTTTAACGTTGCAAGCCCTCAACGACTTTCTTCCCGTAGGGACAATTGCAGTCCACACAGACAACATGTCTGTAGTTTGGTATATCAACAAACAGGGCGGAACCAAGTCCTACCCCTTGTGTCGAGAAGCGCTCAGACTTTGGCAATGGGCGATCTCCTCTCATCGGTTTCTGGTAGCAACGCATATCCCTGGGAAAACCAACATTATAGCGGACAGATTGAGCAGAGCTATTCTCATGCCTCACGAGTGGTCTCTCAAGCAATCCATAGCGGAAGAGATTTTTCTGGAATGGGGTCGTCCATGTTGCGATCTTTTTGCTACTTCCCAAAACAGCAAATGTCCAGACTTCTTCAGCCTCTTCCCTCTATCAGGCCATCCCCCCAGAGAAGCTCTGACCCAGGATTGGCCCCAGGGACTTCTTTATGCCTTCCCTCCATTTCCTCTGATCCCTCAGGTGATCCAGAAAGCTACCGTTTGAGAGCCAAATTGATTCTCATTGCCCCTTACTGGCCTCGACAAGTTTGGTTCCGTTCCTCCATCATCACCTTTTGGTGCAGCCGTGGCATCTGGACCCAGTGCCAGATCTACTGATTCACCAATCCGGTCAGCTGCACCGGTCAATCCCTTCTCTCAACCTCACAGCATGGTTGCTCCACTTCCTTCCTTAGCCAGGCTTCCTTTGATCTCTAACCCAGTTAGAGATATCTTAGTAGCTTCACTAAAATCCTCTACCAGGAGGATTTACACAAGCAAATGGAAGCGTTTCTCTTATTGGGCTAAGGCCCAAAATATTGATCCTTTTACTGCCCCTGTTCAGGCAGTTCTGGACTTCTTAGCAGAGATTTTTCATGCAGGCTCCTCTTCTTCCACAGTCAGAGTTCAGTTGGCTGCTATTTCTAATTTTCATGTCGGGATAGCAGATCATAATATTATGTCCCATTGGCTCTGCAGGGCCTTTTTGAAAGGAATTTTCCTACTAAAGCCTCCAATCAGGAATCCTCCTCCTCAGTGGGATCTAAATTTAGTGCTGACATCCTTGATTCTTCCCCTTCGAGCCAGCTGTTTCTTGTTCCTAAAATATCTTTCTTGGAAAACGTTATTCCTAGTGGCTATTACATCTGCCAGGAGGGTGTCTGAACTTCATGCTCTTTCGGTTCGACCCCTATTTGATTTTTCACAAAGACAGAGTATCTTTGAGAACTAATCCATCCTTTTACCTAAGGTCGCTTCAAAAACAATCTGAATCAATCCATTGATCTCCTGTATTTTTCCTAACTATTCAGATAGAGCTGAACAAAAGCTACATTATCTTGGCGTCCACCGTCAGCTTAGATATTATTTGGACAGAACAAAAATTTAGAAAATCTGATCAACTTTTTGTTTCCTATGCGGATAATAAAAAGGCCTTCCTGTTTCTAAAGTGACTTTGTCCAGATGGCTTTCTTCGGTCATCACTGAAATTTATACGATCAGGGGAAAACAGCTGTGCTCAAAACCTAAAGCACATTCAACTAGGAGTTTAGCTACTTCTACAGCCTTTCAAGCTAGACTGCCTTTGGACACTATTTGTGCAGCGACCACTTGGGCCACTCCTCACACTTTTGTTTCCCATTACAAATTGGACTTGGCCTCCAGGGACAGAGCCAGTTTTGGCTCTACAGTCCTCAAGAGTTTGTTCCATTGAGCCACCCAGGATAGATGTGCTAGGGACGCGGTCCCATCAAGCAAGAATGAAGGCGAGATTGACAACTTAACATTAAGAAGTTATGTACCTACCATAACGTTCCATGTTAGTTGTCTTCTCTCGCCTTCTTTCTTGCGACCCTCCCTCCTTCCCCCTGGCCTGGACAGACCTTGTATAAGAAACTATTATGCTAAAGACCATTCAGACCTGGTCCTTTTTCCATCTGTAAGTTTCTTCTTCCTTTGGGAAGTATTTTATGCTTGGTGTTATTGCCCTTTGTCAACAAATGAGATCTGGGTACTTACTGCCTTGCATCATGGGATATGGGGCTGCCTTGAGCTGGTAAAAGGAGTTCTCGAGCTAAAGCAAGTGCCGAGTCGGAGCCGAGGATCGGCTCCGAACCCATCAAGCAAGAAAGAAGGCGAGAGAAGACAACTAACATGGAACGTTATGGTAGGTACATAACTTCTTATTCTATAAGACTACAAAGCAATTTCTGAATGTGGGAGGAAAGGAAATCTGAGTCTGACAAAGTTTAACTTGCCTACTACTTATTCTACACTACCCTTTTCTGAGTAAATAAAGACCCCAGCATTCTAAAATAAACATATGTATGCAGGTTAATAGCCAATAAACTATTTAGACAGTTTTTTAACAGCATTTGATGAATTTACTTCTTCTACAGCAATACAGTATCATTTAGTGTAGATGGTGGGCCTGCTTAAGACTCAAGTCAAATATATGGTAACCATATGAAATGCTGGGAACTGCTACAGTGAGTCCTAAAATGCAGAGACTAAATGGCTGAAAGATAAGACTTGTGCATACCAAGTCTGCAATCCCATTTCTCAGAATATTCCATTTTATCCAAGGTATGGCAATCTCAGAGTCGGTATATATAAGTTTGAGGGGTACAGGGGGTCTTGCCCCCACTTCAAAAAGTTTTAAGCAGAACAGCAATTTTTAAGATTCACTCTTCTTTGTGGTTTTAGTCTTTTTTGGGGGGCTTTTTGGCACTTGGCCTTTCAGTTGCCAGCATTTCAATAGAGAGCCTAAACATATAGTATCTTTTCAGTGTTTACATACAGATACTGCCCTTAACCCAGAGCACACATTGATTAAATGAAAGCTTATTTTGTATAAAGTCTCCATCAAGTAGTGCTGTTCTGCCAATGTGTCGCAGCTTATGTTGTCTTCTGGGAAGGATGGAGATGTGTCTGTCCCACATTTCACAATGTAGTTCTGGCATACAGAAACCATACTCCTGAAGACTGTGTGCTGTGAATATGGGAATGTATCTAGAAGTGTTTCACCGAGTTTTTTTTTTTTTTTTATTGCATACTTAAAATTGTAGCACTTAAATTGATTGTGTTTCTCCATATAAACATAAAGTACCTAAACACTGGCCAGAACTCATGAAATGTGTGTGCTGCCATTAATTATGTATACCCTATCATTTTTTAGGCATGCAAAAAGACATCTGATAATCATCTTGCAGATAATCTAAGCTTAAAAAAGAGGATGCAGACTAAGCACAAAACATTAGTATGACTATGTTGTCTGTAATATCCATTTACACCAAGTAAGCTTATCAGTTTGGTCTCAAAAGGTTTTAGGTGAAAGATAATGATCATTCCTCAGTACTGTATAAACTGTGAAATAACTGTATTTATGTATGTCTATCTATCTATCTATATGTATCTATATTTCTATCTATATAGATAGACAAATTTGTTTACCAGGTAAGTGCATTACTCCAAAGACCATATTCAGGCATGACCCAAGCCATAAGACAAAAAGGAAAAATAGTATTTTACAGTAAGTAATAGTGGATCTACTACAAGTGCCTGAGTCCTGGCACTCAAATACCACCGTTTCAAAGCCATGGACTTGGGTATCTTGCAGCTCGCACAAGCTGCCACTCGCACTCAAACTTGACTACATATTCAGGCCAGGTGCAGCAACACTGTGGAGAGAGTGGTGCTGCTCCTTCTTACCAGAACAAAGTAGCAACGTTTGAGCATGTGAAGTGTGACAGAAGTGGGAAGGAATGAGAGTGCAAGTTAGGATTTCAGGCAATGATTGGAAGGAGAATTTAGGGTCAGGAAGTGAAAGTTTCAGTGTAATGGAGTAGGATGTGAGTTTTGGATCAGGGACTGGGGCAGGAATTTATGGTTAGGAGTTGATGATGAGATTTAAGTTTAGGGAGTAGTAAGGAAGTTTTGGGGGTGGCACAGTGCAGTGGTTAGTATAATCTCCTCAAGTAGAGGTTCTCCAACTTGATTCTTGGCTTCCTTCTGTGTGGAGTCTATAAGTCCTCCCTGTGTTTGTATGTTATTTTTATTTTTCCCAAGTACTCCACTTTCCTCCCTCTTCCAAAGATGTGCAGCAAGTTGATTGGTGACTCTAATGTGTGTGTGTGTCTGTGATGCAGAAGAAAGGCCTGCAAACCTACTTTTATTCTCCCCCTGCCTGGCAAACTATGAATTGGGGAGGCTATTCATGGAGTCAATCTAAAAGTTGGATACAACTTGTGAGCCTGGATGGATGGATGATGGGAGATTTTAGGTTTATGGAGCAGGAGAAGAGTTTCGTGCTAGAGGTAGGAGGGGAGTTTTGGGTGTAGGGAGTGGGTGGCATTTAATGCTACACAGGGGAATGGACATGTAATTGTAGGGACTTACTGGGGACTTAAGGTTTAAGTGTGTAGTTTTAGGCTTACTGAGTGATTAGGGACTTTTAAGGATTAGGGTAAGGAAGCAAGAAAGGACTGCTACAGTTAGGGTTAGGAACTGGCTGGGAATTATAGAGTCAGGGTTAGGGGTGGATAGGGCTATGTAGATGTTCATCATATTAATCACTGCCACAGTAGCCTTAGCTGTATGGGTTATATCCTGCCAAGGATATAACAGTTGACTAGCTTCTAGCACCTTCCATACTGCAAACTATCAAGCAGCTCATGCTGAGCTGACTAAAATAAATATTTGGTCATGAAGCCCTGCAGCCCTTTAATGCCACCAAAGATTATGTTTCTCTGAGGCTTTCAATGATCGATGGTCAGTTTGTGCATTCCTTTGCTAGGCATGTAGGGAAAAAGCTTCCATTTTTCCTAAATTTGCTACTGTTTTATTACTTTCCTCTTCAGGAAAGTTATTTTAAAGCTAGGAGTGTTCTGTATTAACTGTCATGGGACTGTAACATAATTTTAAACGGAGCAGTCATTTTTTCCTGTCAGTTTAAAAGTAGCGTAAAGTAACTGAAAACATTTTTCTGTGGACAAATTATAGCTATGCTTCTTTTGTGGGCTGGCATTGTGTTTTAAAGTCCTTTTCACTGTGTTTTTTTCAGTCAAAAAAGTAACTTGTGGAGTGGTAATGTTTACCAGCAACTGCTGCTCTTCCCCAGGAAAGAGGCCCCCTTTTCAGTTTTACATTGAAACAGACTACCTGTCCCATGGTCAGTCCTTCTTACAGACATAAAAAGGAAAAAGTTAAGCAAACAGCCTTTGCTACCACAGCAGGCTAGCAATTTGCTGCAGTCACAGCTGTGTGACTCTGCTGAGGCCATTTGTTGTACCTCAGACCACTCATCTTTTACCCTGTATCCCTCTAGTGTAGCAACTACAGCCACTATGGACTGGGGGTTAGTCATGTTTCCTGCGGCTGTTGGGATTCTATCAGTGGGCAAGGGAGAGCCTCTCTTTTTGGTCCTGGGACAGGGGAACAGGAAAGGTTTTCCTGTTGTGCCCGAATGCTGTCCCCATCTCTGGGGAAGCAGCTGCTGCCATTAGTAACATGGTTGGCCCCATTTTTTCTATAAAAAAGAAACAGAAAACCATACATGCATCTACTCTTCTTAAAATTTCTTTGGATAGGTATGGTTTACTGGATCTGGCTCAGGATTTAATTCAGGCTATTAATCATTCTTGTAAAGTAGTTTCTGATAACAAAAAAAGAGATTCCTCTTTTCCTGAAGAGATTCAAGATTCTGAATCTGAACAGGAAGATGCAGGGATGGATTCAGGTTATTTTCCATCAGATTTCTGATTCAGTTTTAGAGGAGAGATCAGTTTCTCATTTTCCCTGTGTAGCTTTCTCTGAGACTATTGCTGGAAAGTGCCAGTGTTTTTAGAGGGAAAACAATGAGGTTTCTCAGTCCCTCAGAAAATAGAATCTTTTGTTACTCAAGGATTTTCCAGAACCTACACCTATTTCTCCTGTTCTGTCTGCTTTACAGGATGTGTATGCTTTACTGTCTGCTGTTTTCTAAATAGTCAACCAGCTGCCCATAAAATGGCAGAGAGGGTGTATACAGATGTTCCTCGTATTACACTGTTGCAGTCGTTGCATTTGGGTTATCCCTGCCAGGGCAGCCGTCGGCCGGCCCGAATACCAGAGGCTTAGTATTTCTGTGTTGGTTGCTGTCACTTGAGAACTGACTTCAGGTTGTCAGTAGTATAAATTAAGGCAGCTGACGCCATTACATCAGTCTTTCTTGCCATGGAGCCTGAAGCAGAAGCAGTTCGCATGAGTGCCAGTCGGCCACTACCTGAGTTTTCATCTCCGAATTGAAGTTGAAGTCTTCTAAAGCTAAGTACCCTGTCGGGGATCCTTTTTTCTTCCACTAACCAATGTCAGAAAAAGTTAACAATTGTCTCGCCTGTGGAAAGCAAATACCACACCGAGACTTCCACTCTTACTGCGTCACTTGTTTAGGCCCAGACCACGATGTCCCCCATTGTCGCTTCTGTGCTTTGCTCAACGCCAGAACTATCCGTCGTCGGGCCCTTATTGTAGCCAGATATTTTCATTTACAGTCTTCAAATTCCGATATGGCTTCGGTAAACCATCCGACAGCAGATCTTCTGAAAAAAAGTAAAGATAAAGTCAGAGACAGACTGCACAGGTCCAAACCTACGACGATGCTTCCGTTAAGCTAGTCGTCAGTCCTCCGGTACTCAGTGAGGTGCTTTTGCAGCCCCTGATGCCCGCTTCTTTTGATTAGTAGGCCGCTACTGAGACCTTTTCAGAGTCCGGTATGCCGCAAAACTCTTCTTCGACTAAGGATCCTGCGGTCATCTCTACCTTGGATGGGACCGGAGCCACTGAGCAGGCACTGGCTTCCGAGGAAGTCCTTCACACTGCCGTATCTCGACATAAACCGATGTCTTCTTTCACGACTACCGTTCTTAGGCCTAGGGTTCGATCCACACCCAAGAAACCGACAACCCTCTCTCAGGCGCCTGCTACCTTGCCTCAGTCTCAAATGCTTAAGATGGTGGAAAACCTTATAATGCTGATCAGGGGAAGCCAAGCTACCCCCTCAAAAAGGAAAAGAGATCTGTCCCCTTTAGTTTTGTCTGAACAGGAGTCAGATGAATCTGATGCATCTGACTATGAAGACATGCAACCCCTCTCCACTTATGAGGATTCTGATGCAGAGGACTCCATTCCTTCAGCCTCTCCCCAAGAGGATTTTTCCTTTGGGGAAACCCTGCATACTTTAAGGGAGCATTTTCAATGGGAGAGTCAGGACTACCCTCAGTCTAAAAATAGACTCAGGAAATTCTTAGACCTTCCACAACACAGACCCTTGGCCATCCCCCCAGCCCTGGATGTTGTGGATGATGTTTTCCTTGAATCTTGCCTGACTCCTGACTCCCTACCACCTGCTCCCAGAAAACCTGACAGGTACTATAGAGTCCCTGACTCACACAAATATCTTTTTAAAAATCCAACAGCTGACCCTGAGGTCATTTCTCAAGGGCCAAAAGGGATTAAAGCAACCTCTGCTAAGAATCCCACACCCTCAGACAGTGATTCCCGAGCATTGGACAGATGGGGTAAAAAAGTATACACCTCAGCTACTCTTGCTGTCAGGGCACTAAATTGTCAGTTCCATATGCTGAAATTTCAGCAACGTACCCTGGAACTCCTTAGACAAAAAATGTCCTGCTTGGGCAGAATTTAAAGATTTACACTGTGGTTTTGACACCCTAGAAGCTTCTTGCAGGGCAGCAGTCACTGGATCTGTCATTAGAAGGCATGCATGGCTTAAGGAACAACCCCTGCCAGACCATGTTAAATCTAAATTGTTGGATGCCCCCTTGCACAAAGATAATTTATTTGGCACTAAGGCAGAAGAGGTCTTAAAAAAGATGGAAGAAAAAGCAAAATCTATGCAAACAGTTGTATTTCTTACAAGTCCAGCCTCCTAGGTTCAGCAGGCATTGTCCCTCCAAGCACTGGTCCTTTTCTGCGCCGAGTAAACCAGCCCAGCCTAGGCCCCATGGAAACAGACCACCCAGACAGCAGCCCCAGGGAATGCAGAGATCTAAGCAGTGGACTACCTCCACTTCAAATCCATGGAGTTCTAAGCCACCCCCTTATGGTAAGAACTCGCAATGACTCACCTCCTCCTCCTCCCCCCTCTGCCCACCTTCACTTACCCCTAGGAGGAAAACTCTTATTTCACTCAAGCACCTGGGCCACCATAACCAAGGACCAATGGGTTCTGAACATTGTGTCTCAGGGATACAAATTCTCCTTCCATACCCTAACAACCCCAAAAGGGTTCCCAGATCTACCACCAAATCAGTGGGCAGAGGCTCATAAGCAATCCTTTCCCTTCTCTCTATGAGAGCAGTAGAGCATGTTCCTGCAGAACAGATAGGCCAAGGCTTCTACTCCAGACTTTTTCTGGTGCCCAGAAAAGAGGGCACCTGGTGCCCCATCCTCGATCTATCAATTCTGAACACCTTCATGGTGATCCCAAAATTCAGAATGCTTACCCTCCAGCAGCTGCTGCCCATGCTCTCCAAAGACGCTTGGCTAGCCACCCTAGATCTAAAAGAGACCTACCTCCACATTCCTATCAGGGAATCATGCAGAAAATTTCTCCACTTCAGGGCAGGATCTCAACACTTTCAGTTCTCTGTGATTCCCTTTGGCTTATCTACTGCTCCCAGAATTTTTACAAAATGTCTGGCGCCAGCCATTGCATTTTGCTGACAAAGAAATATTCAAATTTACCCATACTTGGAAGACTGCCTTATTCAAGCAGCCTTTGTAAAGACACTACTAACTTCCCTAGGATACACAATCAATGAAAAGAAATCCAAACAAGTGCCCACCCAAAGGATAATTTTCCTGGGAGCAAGTCTGGACACAGCATCCCAGGTGGCATTCCTTACACCAGAGAAACACATTTTCCTGACAATCTACTTCTCTCAACTAGCCATCAGGCCCCTGCTATCTACAAAGAAGATCCTGCAAGCTCTGTGGTTCATGGCATTTTGCATACTACTCATTCCATGTGCCAGACTGCACATGAGAAAACATCAGTGGTATCTAAAGAGCCTTTGGTGTCAACACTCTCAAGACCTGGAAACTCTTCTACCTATAATTCCTTGCCTCAGAAAGGAATTTATCTGGTGGGCAGCAGCATGCTCCCACAGCAAGGGACTGCCCTTCTCCCCACCCCTCGCCGCTCAGACCCTCACCACAGATGCATCAGACTATGCTTGGGGTGCACACCTGGTCGGCAGGTGCATACAGAGCCAATGGAGCCCTCAGGAAATCCCTCTGCACATCAGTCAAAAAGAGATGATGGCTGTGCACTGTGCAGCATGCCTTGATAGCTTTCAAACCCCTTCTCTCTCCAGGGGTTCTCCTGATCAAAAGAGACAACACCACTGTGATGTAGTACAACAACAAGCAGGGAAGGACTCACTCCTACCCTCTCTGCAGGCTGGCCATGACCCTTTGGCTCACAGCCTCTTCCATGCAACTGCACCTGTTAGCACAATTCCTACTAGGCTCTCTCAACTCTCTGGTAGACCAATTAAGCAGAAACCTTCTGGACCCACACGAGTGGCAACTCAGCATAAGTACCTTCACCCTAATAACTCAGAAATGGGGAACCCCGAAGGTCGACCTCTTTGCCTCCTACACCAACCATCAGCTCAGAAAATTCTGCACCAGGGAACATCACTGTATGGCTTGGAAAGTGGATGCCCTGTCCTTCCTCTGGGTCAGTCTATCGGTCTATGCCTTTCCTCCCCTACCTCTCATCCCAAGGGTACTGCTCAAAATAAGGGAGGAAAAACCAAGGACCATTCTTATAGCTCCAGACTGGCCCCGACAATACTGGTACCCCTTCGTGCGCAGCCTGTCCCTACTGCCTCCTTGGCATCTTCCAAACCTCCTGACCTAGAGGGAAGGGGAATTCATGCATCCCAAACTGTAGATGCTCAATTTGGTAGCTTGGCTTTTTCCCTAACCCCAAACCAATCTGCCTTTCTAAGTAAACAGGTTCTGGATGTTATCCATGAGCCCAGGCATCCTAGCACCAGAAAGACTTATGCAGATAAATGAAAAAGGTTTTGCACATGGATCCAGGCTAAGGGAGCCAATATGGCATAGCCCTCCATCCCTCTCATCCTGGATTACTTAGCTGACCTACTACACAGTGGCCTCTCTTTTTCCTCTATAAAAATCAATGCCGCTGCTATTTCTGCTCATTTTCCCACTGAGCAGCCCCTTTTCTCACACCCTTTGATCAAACAGTTCCTCAAAGGGGCTAGCAACTTGAGGCCCCTCAGAAGGGCACCAATGCCAGCTTGGGAGCTTAACTTTGTCTTGGAAAAGCTCACCCTGCCCCCTTTTAAACCAGCTTCTTCTGCAGAGTTAAAATTTCTGTCCTGGAAGACAGCTTTCCTTCTGGCCATCACTTCAGCCAGAAGAGTCTCTGAGCTGCAAGCACTCATGGCTGTGGAACCCTTCATCATCTTCCATCCAGACAGGGTATCCCTCAGAATTAACCCATCCTTCATGCCCAAGGTGGTGTCCAGTGTGGATCTCAACCAATCCATTCATCTACCCACCTTTTTTCCTAATCCCCAGAACAAGGGGGAAAGGATTCTTCACTCTCTAGATGTGCACAGACAGCTCAGATTTATCTGGACAGGACTAAATCCTTCAGAAAGTCTGATCAATTGCTAGTTAGCTTTGCAACAGGGGCAGAAGGCAAAGCCATCTCCAAGCAAACCATTTCCAAATGGATAGCACACTGCATCCATTTCTGCTACAAACAGCATGGAAAGCTTCCCGCCAAGGGGGTCAGGACACAAACCACCAGAGCAGCCTCCACCTCTGCAGCTCTCCTAAGAGGGGTCCCCACCAGGAACATCTTTGAGGCTGCTACCTGAACTTCTGTTCACACTTTTACCAAGCATTACCACCTGCCTCTCTTCTCCAAATCCAGGGTAGGGTTTGCATCTGCAGTCTTGCAGAGCATCCTAGCCATCCCCTAGTTTTCTTGACTGCCTCCACCCATTTCCTCAGCTTTGGGAATCTACCCAAATGTGATGACTGCAACAGTGAAACACGAAGAACATAGTACAGTTGTGTACACTTACCATAAATGTAGATGTTCAAGTGTATTCACTGTTGCAGTCCTGGTTTCCCTCCCTCCATCCCCTTTATTCTCTTTCTTTCCTTACAAGGGACATATTGGTATTTATTTTCCACTGGTGGGGTTCTTCCACCAAAACCTAACCTCCTACATCTGAAGTAGTTACTTCATTTGCTCTGCAACCTGTGGGTATCGGATCCGACTTCAGATCCGAGCTGGCAGCTTTCCAAGCTCCAAGATCTGAGCTCCTAGCTCCTCCCCCTACCCATAATCCCCTGCTGCCAACCATATTACCTCAGATCGTTTTTTGCCGTGGCTGAAGAAGCTTTCCTTTTTGAAGAGCTCCTGGCTGGGTGAGATCGTTTGTGATTATAACCTCTTCTAGAGTTTAAAAAATCATGTGTGTGTGGTATTAAGCCCTTTTCTACCCCTTTTTGTGCTAGTTTAAATTTTTTCTTTGGTAAATTTTTTCTTTGGTACAGTTAATTAGTTTTCTTTAGTCACTCCCCCTCCCCCCTTAGCGTTTGGGTGTGTGTGTGAGTGCTAAGATGTCGGAAGGGCCTAAGGCCATTTTTTCTAAATGTACTGAGTGTGGCCACAAGCTTTCCCCAGCTGATGGCCACACTCAGTGCGTTTTGTGCCTGGGGGCAGCCCATCTTTCAGAGGCCTGCCAGATCTGTGCGGCCTTTAACCCCCGGGCACTTCAGGATAGGAAAAACAAGCTGATCCTGGCGGGAAAGCTCCCCCAGGAGTCAGCTTCTTCTTCCTCTCCCGTTCGGGCTCCGGCTGCCTCGGCGGCTTCGGCACCCTCTGTTCCTTTAGCTCAACCCGGGACTCAACCTCCCTCTTCGGGTTTGAGCTCTGGGGAAACTAGTGCCTCTTCTGCTAAGGAGAAGAGGCACAAGGATAAGGAGGGACATAGATCCCATAAAAGGCGGGCCGAATCTCACCCCTCGGCTCCGCCAGCTAAAGCAGTTAAGTCTCCTTCGGGGGTCTCCTGATCCTCCTCCTCTCGGCTCCGTTCGCCTAGCTTCTCGCCGGAGGAGGAGGATCGGTCTCCCTCGAGGTCATCGAGGCGGCCCTCCCGGCCCGCCTCGACTACCTCTTCCAGGTCAACCAGAAGCATCTTCGAAGCGGATATGGATCGGATGATGCGTCGGTTCTTACAGACCCAAATGCAGATGGGGGTGCTCTTGCCTCCCCCCCCCCTCTGGGAGGGAGTGCGGCCCCCATGTTTGCCCCGATCACTCCTTCTCCGACTAGTTTTCGGATCTCAGAGTCATTGGATCCGGGCCCCTTCGGACCCAGGGATTTGTCGGCGCCGATAGCACTGGTCTCTTCGACGGCGACTATGCCCTCGGGCTGAGCGTCGGATCCGAGGGAGTTGTTGTATCTTTGGAGCTGTTGGCTTCGGAGCGCACCTCTCTCTCGGCGCCGACCCGATCCCTTCCTCGGAGCCAAGGAGATTGCTCTCAGAGGCTGGCAAGGGTGATTCTCCTTCAGCTTTTGAGGTAGTGGAGAGGGTACTGTCGAGGTCCTCCAGGTCCCCGGTTCGGTCTTCGGATCCACCCGTACCCCCACTGTATGAGGGTCTGTCTTCCATCATCCGACCATCGGGACAGCCTGCCCAAGCCCTCCAGCTAGTTCCCGTGGAGGAACAACAACCCGTGGACGAGCCCTCTTCGGATAGCCCCACCAAGGAGGTTCCTCAGAAACATTGGTGTAAAAGGAGGCACCTGGACTCCCCCGAGTCCGTTACCACCGACACGGACTTAGATGATAGGGAGGGTTCCCCAAGGTCACCCCCTGAAGATGTCTCCTTTGGAGACATCATGGAAATGTTGACAGAGGGGTGGTCTGCCCAAAAACCTTCCCTTGATGAATCCGTGTTCCTGGAGGCGTTTGAGGCAGGCCCATCTACCTCCTGGGTGTCCCCTCCAGCCGACCCCCTGGTGGACTTAATTACCACCAGGGTTTGGAAGGAGCCCGACACCATGGAGCCAATCCCTAGGCGTTCCGATAAAGTACTAAGTCCCCCCACAGATAGACAGTCATGGGCCAAAGGAACCCCTGTTGATGCCATGTTGATGGCGACGGCCACCAAGAAAGAGCTCGCTCAGGAGAGTTCTTTGGTCCACCCGCCAGATAAAGAATCTCGAGCGTTGGACCGGATTGGGAAGCGGATGTTTGCTTCAGCGACCTTTTCCATAAGGGCGCTGAACTATATGGCACATACCATCAGGCTACAGCGAGACTTGATCAAGGAATATGCTGCAGCCCCCCCCCGGAGTCCATGTCGGTCGGAGACAGGAATGTGTTTACGACACGAATGGCCACTCTGAAATCTATCTCTAATATGTCTATGCGGCTCCTCTCCCATGCTAGAGCCAGCGGAGCAGGGGTCGTCTTACGACGTCACGTCTGGCTCCGTCTTTGCGACTTCACGGATCCCTACAAGGCGTCCTTCGCGAACGCCCCTTTGACGGTTCTGCTCTTTTCGGCAAGACCGTTCGCGATACGCTGGTCCAAAGCGAAAAGGACGGGAAGACTCTGTCTGCCGTCGGAGTCCGCTTCTCTAGTCCCCAAAGATCCTTCTCCAGGAATCAGAGGGGACAAAAGAAGCTGTGGTTCCGCAAGTCTCAGCAATCCCATCCAGCTGCGGACCACTCGTCCTCTAGAGGCAGAGGAGGACAAGGTGGACGCCGGCCCAGAGTCAGAGGGGGGGGGCGCGTAATTTCGGGTCTAGAGAACCTTTCTCGGACAGACCCACGCAACAGCCCTGAGGGCTTGCCCGACTGTCCTTCTCTGGAGGCAGTCGGGGGGCAGTTGACAGAGCACCTGTCCAACTGGGAGTCCCTTACAACGGATCGATGGGTGCTCCGTATCATTTCCAGAGGTTATTTCATTCCATTCCTAAATCTTCCCCCCAAAACCAGACGCCTCCCCAATGTCCCACCCGATCAGAGGGAGGCAGCGGCTTCAGAGATGCTAAGAAAAAGAGCCATCCAGCCCGTCCCCCCAGATCAGTCCGGATTGGGTTATTACTCAAGGTTCTTTTTGGTGCCAAAGAAAACCGGGGACCTCAGACCCATCTTAGACCTTTCCGCTCTGAACCTGTTCATACCCAAGGAAAAGTTCCGGATGGTCACTCTTCAATCTATTCTCCCCCTTCTGCGGGAGAACGACTGGATGTGCTCCATAGACCTCAAGGATGTGTACTACCACATCTTGTTGGACAGACGATCCAGGAGGTTTCTCCCCTTCCGGCTCGGAGCCAGTCATTATCAATTCAGGGTGCTTCCATTCGGCCTCACCTCAGCCCCCAGAGTGTTCACCAAGGTCATGGCGGTGGTTGCAGCCCACCTGAGACTTCAGGGCATTCAGGTCTTCCTGTACCTAGACGACTGTCTCCTTACCGCGACCAACAGGCATCAGCTCTCTATGGCGAGAGATTACGCACTGACTCTAGCCCACAACCTAGGTATTTCAGTAAACCGGCAGAAGTCCTGCCTGTGCCCCACTCAAGCCCTGGAATTCATAGGGGCCAGGTTGGATACTCGAATCTCCCGAGCTACTCTAACGTCAGTCAGACTGAACAGCTTGTCTTATCAGGTGTTAGCCCTTCTCCGGAGTCCTACTCCTCCAGCGGAGTTAGTCCTGAGGGCACTGGGGTCTATGTCAGCAGCGATCGATCTTTCCCTCTATGCCCGTCTGCGAATGCGAATATTACAATGGACCCTTCAAGTCCAATGGTCCCTCTTGTTCCACCCATTGAACACGCCGATACCGCTGAGCAGAGTTTGCAGGGACTCCCTTCTTTGGTGGTTACATGCGCAGGAACTCAGAGAAGGGAGGCCTTTCGTGATTCCCCCGGTTGAAGCCACGTTGACCACAGATGCTTCTCGCCTCGGGTGGGGGGGGGGCATTGTTCAGGCAGATCCGTTCAAGGCACGTGGACTTCCCTAGAGACCGCATTGCATATCAATGTCCTAGAGATGAGGGCGGTGCTTTTGGCGTTGCAATCTCTCCACGACCTTCTCCCCCTGGGGACTATTGCGATCCAGACAGACAACATGTCTGTAGTCTGGTATATAAACAAACAGGGCGGAACCAGAGCCTATCCCCTGTGTCAAGAGGCCATGAGCGTTTGGGAATGGGCGATCTCCACCAACCATTTTCTGGTAGCAATGCACATCCCGGGACGGTCCAACATATTAGCGGACAAGCTAAGTCGGGTGCTTCTCACTCCGTACGAGTGGTCTCTGAATCCATCTGTTGCGAAGCAGATCTTCCACAAATGGGGTCGGCCTCGCTGCAATCTTTTTGCTTCTCCTTTAAACACAAAATGCAGTGAGTACTTCGCAATAATTCCCCTCAGAGGGGAGACCCCCAGAGACGCTCTAGTCCATGCTTGGCCTCCTGGGCTACTTTATGCTTATCCCCCCCTTCCACTCATGATGAAATTCATTCAGAAAGCCTGTCGGTTGGGGAGCAGAGTTATCCTCATAGCCCCATTCTGGCCTCGACAGATCTGGTTCCCTTTTCTGCAGTCTCACAGTGTGGCTCCTCCGTGGATTCTGGATCCCAGTCCAGAACTGATCTCACATCACGTGGGTTGCCCAACCCCGAACCTGGTCAACCTCAAGCTTGCAGCTTGGCTGATCCAGTTCCATTAATGGCTAGGACTCCCGGTATCTCATCTCCCGTTAAGGCCATTCTGGTTGCGGCTCATAAGCCGTCTACCAGAAAACTTTACAACAGTAAATGGAAACGTTTTTCCATTTGGGCCAAAGACAAGGGCTTGGACCCATTTACTGTCCCTATTCCGACCATTCTGGACTTCCTCTCGTTGATCTTTTGGCAGGGAGCAAGTGCTTCTACGGTTAAGGTGCAATTGGTGGCCATCTCCCATTTTCATGTGGGTGACGGCATAGGTTCCTTAGCATCTATAAAGTTGTGCAAAACCTTCTTACGAGGCATCTTTCTTTTAAATCCGCCGATAAAGTCTGTGGTTCCCCCATGGGATCTCACTCTAGTCTTGCAAGCCTTGACGAGTCCACCTTTCGAACCTGCGGCCTCAATTCCATTGAAGTTCTTGTCATGGAAAACGGCCTTCTTAGTGGCTATTACTTCGGCCAAAAGGGTTTCAGAATTGCAAGCCTTGTGTATGAAACCTCCTTACCTTATCTTTCACAAAGATAGAGTGTCCCTCAGGACTAACCCGTCTTTCTTGCCTAAGGTTGCTTCAGAAGCAAATATAAATCAATCGATAAATCTACCAGTGTTTTTTCCAACATTTCAGAACAAGGGAGAATACACATTACACAAATTGGATGTACACAGACAGCTGCGTTTCTACTTGCATAGGACTAGAGAGTTTCGCAAGTCAGACCAGTTGTTTGTCTGTTATGCAAAATCAGCCATGGGCAAAGCCATTTCCAAAGTGACTGTAGCAAATTGGATCTGTCAGTGTATTATTCAGGGATACAAATCGTCTGGCAAACCAGCCCCTTTTAGTATCCGTGCTCATTCTACAAGATCGGTAGCCAACTCAACAGCCTTTTGGTCTAGGGTTCCAGTGGACGACATATGTTCAGCAGCTACTTGGTCCTCTTCTCATACGTTCATTTCTCATTATAAACTAGATGTGATTTCGAGAAGTAGGGCTTCTTTTGGCTCCGCGGTGCTTCGGAATATCCTTCCGTAAGGACCACCCAGGTTCTTATAAGGTAGCTGGGGACTCTGTCCCACAGGTTGCAGAGCAAATGAAGTAACTACTTCAGATAAAGAAGTTATGTACTCACCATAACGTTCCATCTGAGTAGGTACTTCATTTGTCTGCAACTGACCCCCCCCCCCTGCCATCCCCCGAACCTTTCGGGATTTTCTGATCACCTTTACAGTTGATTTTTCGTGTTACCAGGTTGGTGAGGCAAAAAAAAAACGATCTGAGGTAATATGGTTGGTAGCAGGGGATTATGGGTAGGGGGAGGAGCTAGGAGCTCGGATCTTGGAGCTTGGAAAGCTGCCGGCTCGGATCCGAAGTCGGATCCGATACCCACAGGTTGCAGACAAATGAAGTACCTACTCAGATGGAACGTTATGGTGAGTACATAACTTCTTTTTTGGGGGCTCCTGACAAGTTAAGGCAAGAAAAACTGATGTAATGGCTTCAGCTGCCTTACTTTATACTACTGACGACCTGACGTCAGTCCTGAAGCGACAGCAACCGATGCAGAAATACTAAGCCTCTGGTATTTGGGCCGGACGAGTGCTACCCTGGCAGGGATAACCCAAATGTGATGACTGCAACAGTGAATGCACTCAAACATCTACATTTATGGTAAGTGTACACAGCTGTACTTTCCTCAGTCTTTTACATTTTTATATACTATTTCCAAACCTGACCCAGCAGCTATTGCTTTAGTTGATCCCACTGCTGCTAAGCACTTAGTTAATTTCAATCGTACTCTTTCTGTTAAGGATGGGAAAATTATTGATGGGTATGACAAAAACGTGTATACTTCTGCAACTTTGATTTTCAGAATTTTGAATTGTCAGGCTCAATCTGATGTTGTCATTTTCATTCATTCCTCAACTGTTGGGTTCAGATCCTACCCTGGGATCTGACTTGGATGTTTTTTCCAGCTCATGGAACACTGAAACTCTCAAGCTCCTCCCTTACCCATAATGCCCCAGACACCTAACATGCTTTAGATCCTGTTTGCCGCATTCATGTACAGATGTGGTCACTGCAAACTCTTGGGTCAGCTAGCTAGTTTTTGTGAGTAAAACTCCTTTTCAAAAGATTTATCTTAAAACTTCCCTTCTCTATATATTTCTGCCATCCTCCCTTACTCATTACGTTTTTCATGTAATCTATTTATCATAGCTGGTATTCCTTTCCCTTGTACTAGTTGAGTACTTTTGTAATTACCATCATTGTTAATCCTTTCCCTTTTCCTTTTTTTTCACTTAAAAAAAAAAAACTGTCCTTTCATATCTTTCTTTTATATAGATAGATAGTTCAATATGCATGACAAGTCCTCAGGTATATGGCCTCTGGCTATAAAATACCAATCTGAAGTAGGAACTTCATTTGTCAGCAACCTTTGGGATACGGATCCGATCTTGGATCCGAGCCGGCAACTTCTACCACAGCATAGATCCGAGCTTCTAGCTCCTCCCTTTACCCATAATCCCCTGCCAACCCTGACTGACCTCAGATCTAGTTTGCCGCACTTCAAGCTGCAAGCTGGATTTCGAGCTCCTGATAGTTGGATAACTTTTGTGAGAAAAACTTTGCATTTTTCTTCCTTTTTCCTGTGTGAGTGTGTACGAGTGTTTAGGTATCCTATATTTGTCTTTTTTTGTGTTTATTTTTCCTCCCTGCCCTCGCTGGTTCGTAGTGTGTGTTTGTGGTGTGTGTAGGGGCCTAGTGAGTGTGTTTTCTGTATACTATGTCGGAGGCCCCTAAAGCCATCTTTTCAAAATGCACCGAGTGTGGCCATAAGCTTTCACCGGCGGATGGCCACACCCGGTGCGTTAAGTGCCTTGGGGTTGAACACCTCTCCTCGGGATGCGCGATTTGCGCAGCGTTCAACCCCAGGGCACTTAAGGACCGGAGGTCGAAGCTGATTCTGGCGGGCCTTTTGCCCCCGGATTCGGCTCCGGCCTCCGGTACTTCTGTAGCCGCTACGCAGCCCTCGGTGGTAGCCACCCCTGTCTCCCTCCCTCCGGTCGGGACTCAACGTCCCGCTTCGGCTCCGGAGGAGAGAGAGGCCGGGAAAGCCAAACGGAAGGAGAAGCACCATAAGCGGCGGGCCGAGGACTCCTCATTGGCCCCGCCCGCCAAACGGGCTTCTCCATCCAGAGCTTCTGGATCACCTCCTCCTCGGCTCCGGTCCCCTTGTTTCTCACCGGGACCCGGGGAGGAGGGGACCCGGTCCCCGCCGAGGTCATCGAGGCGACACTCTAGGTCTGCCTCGGTGGCCTCGTCGAGGTCCACCTTTAGTATGTCAGATGCAGACATGGACCGGATGATGAGGAGGTTCATCCAGGCCCAGCTGCAGATGGGAGTGCTCTTGCCCCCCCCCCCTCTGGGGGGGAGCTCGACCCCATTTTTTGCTCCAATCGCTCCTTCTCTGACCCGCTTTCTGGGTTCGGAGCTGGGCCACGTTGGATCCGGGGGTGGGTCGGAGCCGATAGTACTGGTTACTTTGGCTCCGACTGGTCCCTCGAGCTTGTTGGATCCGACCTCTCGGAGCCGTGGGTTGAGCTTCGGATCCGAGGGATTCTGTGTGACTTCGGCTCCATCCCGGTCGGAGCACACGGGTCCTTCGGATCCGAGGGTCTCGGCCCCGGATCCGGTCCCAGCTTCGGATCCGAGTGGGAGTCGACTCTCGGATCCTATCGAGAGTGGCTCCCCCTCGGCTTTCACGGTGGTGGAAAGGGCACTGTTGAGTGCATCCGGGCCTCCGGTCCTGGCTTCGGCTCCCCCCTGCACTCCCTCTCAGCTGGTCCAGGCTCCCATCACCCGGCCTTCGGGGTAGCCTGCTTCAGCACCTCTGGGTGTTCCTTTGGAACGTGACATTGCTGGTGAGTCTTCCTCGGACAGCCCCCCCGAGGAGGTCCCTCACAAAGCTAAGTGTAAGAGGAGGCACGTGGACTCCCCTGAGTCCCTTACGGAAGATACGGACTTAGATGAAGGGGAAGGCTCCCCAAGGTCACCCCCCGAGGATGTCTCCTTTGGAGACATCATGGAAATGCTCAGGATTAGGGGAGGGTGGTCTGCCCCCAAGGCTTCCTCCGATGAGTCCGTATTCCTAGAGGCTTTCGAAGCAGGGCCATCTACCTCTTGGGTGTCCCCTCCCCCCGACCCCCTGGTGGACCTTATTTCCACCAGGGCTTGGAAGGAGCCGGACACTGTAGAGCCAGTCCCCAAGTGCCCGGATAGAATCCTGAGTCCCCCTGCTGAAAGACCCCACTGGAGCAGAGGTCCCCCCATGGATGCCATGTTGTTGGCGGCGGCCACTAAGAGAGAGTTGGCTCAGGAGAGCTCCGCGGTCCACCCGCCGAATAAGGAGTCTTGAGCGATGGACCACCTTGGGAAGCGGGTCTTTAGTTCAGCAACCTTCTCCATGAGGGCGCTGAACTATATGGCACACGTCATCCGGATGCAGCGAGATCTAATAAAAGAATACGCTGCATCCCCCCCAGAGTCTATGTCGGAAGGGGACAAGCAGCTGTACTCCTCCCGAATGTCCACTCTACGTTCACTTTCCAACACCTCTATGCGGCTCTTGTCTCACGCCACTGAAGGAGCCGCTAGAGCTGGCGGAGCCGGCCTGGTAATGAGGCGCCAAGCCTGGCTCCGACATTGTGACTTCTCGGAACCCTTTAAGGCGTCATTCGCGAATGCCCCCTTTGATGGTTCTGCACTCTTTGGCAAAACCGTTCGCGACACTTTAGTCCAGAGCGAGAAAGACAGGAAGACGTTGTCTGCCGTTGGAGTCCGCTTCTCTGCTCCCCAGAGGTCCTTTTCCAAGAACCAAAAGGGTCAGAAGAAGATGTGGTTCCGTAAATCGCATCAGTCCCAGTCTGCTCCGGACAACCAGTCCTCTCGTGGCAGAGGAGGACAGGGAGGACGCCGCCCAAGAGGCAGAGGGGGTCCCAGAAATTTTGGGTCCAGAGAACCCTTCTCTGAGAGGCCCACGCAGAACCCCTGAGGGGTTGCCCAACTGCTCCACTCTGGAGGCAGTCGAGGGGCATCTTTCGAAGCAACTAGCAATGTGGGAGTCCATAACAACAGATCGCTGGTTGCTTTGCATCATATCCAGTGGCTACCAAATTCCCTTTATTGTAACCCTCAAAACCAGAAGCCTCCCCAACGTACCACCCAATCAGAGGGAGACGGCTGCTACAGAAATTCAGCAGCTTTTACAAAAAAGAGCCATCCAACCCGTCCCCCCAGATCAGTTCGGATCAGGATTTTACTCCATGTTCTTTCTGGTGCCAAAAAAGACGGGGGACTTGAGGTCCATCCTCGACCTCTCTCTCCTGAACCTGGCAATACCCAAAGAAAAGTTCCGAATGGTCACGCTACAATCTATTCTCCCCCTATTACGGGAGAATGACTGGATGTGCTCGATAGACCTCAAGGATGCGTACTACCACATTCTGGTGGACAGACGCTCCAGGAGGTTCCTCCGCTTCCGGCTGGGAGCCAGTCACTTTCAGTTCAGGGCCCTCCCCTTCAGTCTCACCTCAGCCCCCAGGGTGTTCACCAAAGTCTTGGCGGTTATAGTGGCCCACCTGAGGCTTCAGGGAATTCAGGTCTTTCCGTACCTGGACGACTGGCTCCTCATCGCCCCAACAAGGCATCTGCTCTGTTCAGGCAGGGATTATTTCCTCACTCTTGCTCCACACCTAGGGTTGACTGTCAACATGGCCAAATCCTCCCTGGCTCCTACACAGGTAATAGATTTCATAGGGGCGAGATTGAATTCCAGACTAATGCTTGCCTTCCTGACTCCCGATCGGCTTCAGAACCTGAGGTTGCATGTTCAGGCCATTCTCCAACTTCCTGCTCCACCGGCAGAATTGATCCTGAGGGCTCTAGGGTCCATGGCGGCAGCAATTCCTCTGCTGCCCCTAGCCCGTCTAAATATGAGGGTCCTGCAGTGGATCCTCCAGGTACAATGGTCCCTGTCTCACAACCCCCTGTCCTATCCTATTCCCCTAAGCAGGGCTTGCAGAGGGTTGCTCATGTGGTGGCTCCAGTCCCCGAGTCTCCGCACGGGACGACCATTCTCGATGCCTTCCCCCGTCGCCACAGTGACCACGGACGCCTCTCGCCTGGGGTGGGGGGGGGCACTATTCAGGCAGAACGGTCCAAGGCACGTGGAACGACACAGAGACCTCCTTGCATATCAGTGTCCTAGAGATGAGGGCGGTGCTTTTGACGTTGCAGGCACTTCTCAGTCTTCTTCCGATTGGCACGATTGCAGTACAAACGGACAACATGTCAGTTGTCTGGTACATCAACAAACAGGGGGGAACCAGGTTTTATCCTCTTTGTCGCGAGGCCATGAGAGTGTGGGAATGGGCGATATCCACCAACCGCTTTCTCATTGCAACGCACATTCCGGGATGGTCCAACATCCTAGCAGACAGGCTCAGTCGTTCGATTCTGACCCTGTACAAATGGTCTCTCAATCCTCTAGTAGCGAAACAAATATTTGCCCAATGGGGGCAACCCTGTTGCAATCTTTTTGCCTCTCCTTCAAATACCAAATGCAACAGTTACTTTGCTCTAATCCCCCCTCAGGGGGAGTCCCCGAGAGACTCTCTAGTACATGCTTGGCCTCCCGGTCTCCTTTACGCTTACCCTCCATTGCCCATGATGCTAAAACTCTTACAGAAAGCCAATCGGCTGGGGAGCAAAATGATCCTCATTGCCCCATTCTGGCCTCGTCAAACGTGGTTCCCGTACCTGTGGTCTCATCTGATTCATCCACCCTGGATTCTGGATCCCCTTCCGGATCTCATTACTCACCCTCTGGGTCTTCCGACCCCCAACCTGGTCAACCTCAAGCTGACTGCTTGGTTGCTCCAGTTCCACTCCTGATAAGGACTCGGAATCTCCTCACCAGTCAAAGCCATCCTAGTAGCAGCACATAAACCTTCCACCAGAAGGGTCTATCGAAGTAAGTGGAAACGTTTCTCCATTTGGGAGGAGCACCATCACTTAGATCCTTTCACGGCGCCTCTTACGTCGGTTTTGGATTTTCTAACTACCCTTTTTCATCAAGGGGCAAGCTGCTCTACAGTCAAGGTACAACTAGCAGCGATTTTGCATTATCATGTAGGGCATGAATCGGGCCCTCTAATTACTTCCAAGCTTTGTAAAGCTTTCCTCAAGGGTACCTTCCTCCTCAGACCCCCGGTCAGGGAGGTAGTACCCCCATGGGATTTATCTTTGGTTCTTCAGACCTTGACAAGCCCCCCTTTCGAGCCGGCGGCTACGGTTGATCTTAAATACCTCTCTTCGAAGACGGCCTTTTTGGTGGCCATTACTTCAGCTAAAAGGGTCTCTGAGCTTCAGGCTCTATGTGTTAAACCGCCGTACTTAGCCTTCCATCAGGACAGAGTTTACCTCAGGATCAATCCGTCCTTTCTGCCTAAGGTATCTTCGGAAGCTAATATTAATCAATCTATTAATCTTCCCGTGTTCTTTCCCAATTACCAGAACAAAGGAGAGTACAAACTACATTCCTTGGATGTGCACAGACAATTACGCTTTTATATTCATCGAACTGCTGGTTATAGTTAATCTGACCAGTTGTTTGTCTCCTTTGCCAAAACAAGTGTAGGCAAGTCAATTTCTAAAGTTACACTGTCACGGTGGATAGCTAGTTGTATCCTGTTGGTGTATCAGAGTTCGATAAGGCCTGTACCTCAGGGAGTCCGAGCTCATTCTACTAGGGCCGTCGCTACTTTGGCGGCTTTTAAATCTAGGGTTCCTTTAGATGATATTTGTTCCGCAGCCACTTGGGCCTCATCTCATACCTTTATCAGCCATTACAAACTGGATGTTGTCTCCAGAGGTAGGGCGTCCTTTGGCTCTGCAGTGCTCCGAAATATTCTTCCATAAAGGCCACCCAGGATTCAGGTAGCTCGGGACTCTGTCCCAAAGGTTGCTGACAAATGAAGTTCCTACTTCAGATTAAGAAGTTATGTACTCACCATAACGTTCCATCTGAGTAGGTATCTTTATTTGTCTGCAACCATCCCCCCCTCCTTCCCCCTGACCTATAGGATCTGTCTTAGATAAGCCCCTTCTGGGGCACAGTAACAATGGTTATATCGGTCAAACTTGATCTGAGGTCAGTCAGGGTTGGCAGGGGATTATGGGTAAAGGGTGGAGCTAGGAGCTCGGATCTATGCTGTGGTAGAAGTTGCCGGCTCGGATCCAAGTTCGGATCCGTATCCCAAAGGTTGCAGACAAATGAAGATACCTACTCAGATGGAACGTTATGGTGAGTACATAACTTCTTAATGTTAAGTTGTCAATCTCGCCTTCATTCTTGCTGGATGGGTTCGGAGCCGATCCTCGGCTCCGACTCGGCCACTTACTAAAGCTCGAGAGCTAATTTTACCAGCTCGAGGCAACCCTATATCCCATGATGCAAGGCGAAGACTACCCAGATCTCGTTTGCGCTTTACATGCAGGTGCTTTTTTTACCAGCTCCAGGTAAGTTTCTTCATATTCAGACTTTTAGTCTCATCCCTTTAGTTTTAGTCACCTTTGTTGTTGTGTAAACTTTTAACGATTAATTTAACCCTATTCCCATTAGTGTTTCCTATTTTTCTAGTTATTTATCCCTTCCCCTAAGTTAGGCCTTAAACCTCCCCCTTTCCTAATTTTTTCTGTCAGGGATTCTGTGTGGTGTTTGAGTGTCTTTGTATCCCTGTTTAAATTTTTTATTATTGGATTGGGTGTTTATTGTGTGTGTGTGTGTCTGTCTCTTTCTTTTTGTTACTTAGTGTTTCCTCGACACAACTATGCCAAAGGACACAAAGGTCTCAGGCTTCAAGAAGTGTGACTCGTGCTGTCAGAAGATGTCTCTGACAGACGGTCACACTTCTTGTGTTTACTGCCTGGGACCTCTGCACCTGCAAGACTCTTGTGCTATCTGTCATGCCTTCAGCCCAAGAGTCCTGCAGGAGCACAGGAATAAATTAATATTGAGGGGCTTATTAAAGCCTGAGAGCTCCCTGACTAAGTCGGCTCCGGGGAAGCCCTCGAAACCAGTTAAGCCTTTGGCTTCAAGTCCTAAGCCATCGGCTACTGGTTCTCCTTCAGTGTCGAGATCGGCTCCGGCTGGAGCCGATCCTTCTATATTACAAGTTACAGTATCGGCTCCATCCGACGCCGATGCTACTAAATCTGGGCACTCAGTGTCTGCTCCGGCTGGAGCCGACGTATCCTCAGCTCCTTCGGCTCCACCTATCTCAAAAAAGAGATCTCGATCCCCTTCGTTGGAGTCGATACGTTCGGCTCCGAGATCACCCCTGCTCTTGGAGCGGAGCCATCGGAGCCGTTCTTCTCGGTCGTCCAGGCTGTCTGATCACGACCTTGAGAGAGTGGTGAGTAGACTATTAAAGTCTCAGGCATTGGCCCAAATGCTCCATAGCCCGTCTCAACAGACGGTAGCTATCACACATCCACCTAACATTCCTCCTTCGACTCTCTTACAGAGCTCGGAGCCGGAGCTCCTCGGAGCCGTGACTGTTGTGACTTCGGAGCCGATACCCCCCCCCCCCTTCAGCTCCGTCGTCCTCTGCTCCGATTTCCTCCTTGAGGCCTTCATTGGAGGGATCCGGGCATCTGGTCTCTCTCATCGGCTCCGAGGGGGCGAGTGGCATCGGACCCTTGTCCGACCCCGTTCTCCCTCTCGGAGCTTCGGCGTTGGTGAGCTCAGCCCTGACATCGGCCTCGGAGCCGTCCCTGTCGGTGCGGCCTGGAGTTCCTATCTCTTCGGAGCGGAAGCCTTCTGGCCTCTCTGATGGGGGAGCCTTCGAGGTGATGAGGAGTGTACTAGCCCCTGGGCGTAGTCAACGATCAGTTCCATCAGCTCCTCCCACTACAGTGCCTGCTGACATCTCTTCCCACTCTCTTGCTCCCGGACCCAGAGATCCAACGCCTCGGGTTTCCCCATTGGGAATATCTTCCTCTTCCGAGGCTTCTCCTGATCCGTCAGGTGAACCTCCGTGTAAGAGGACATGTAAGAGAAAACATCTAGACTCCCCCGAGTCTGTTACATCCGATACTGACTTGGATGAGTCGGAGGGATCCCCAAGGTCCCCCTCTGAGGATGTCTCTTTCTCAGACATCCTTGAACTCCTTAAGCAGAGGGGGAACTGGCCTTCCCTTAATCCTTCCGAGGACGAGTCAGTATACCTGGAGGCGTTCGGGTCTTGACCCTCCACCTCCTGGGTGTCTCTGCCTTTCGACCCTCTTATGGACGTGGTGGCTCGGAAGGCGTGGATGGCCCCGGATTCGGTGGAACCCATTCCTCGGAGGCCTTCTAAATTCATTACGGCCCCACCTGATAGGCAATATTTGACAAAAGGTGTCCCGGTTGATGCTATGGTGGTGGCTGCAGCCACCAAGAAGGAACTAGCTGATCCTTCAGTACCTGTCCATCCTCCTAACAAGGATTCTAGGACTATGGATAGGTACGGCAAGCGGATTTTTTCTTCAGCGACCTTTGCCATGCGATCGCTGAACTACTTGTGTCACTTCACCCGCCTTCAAAGAGATGTTCTTAAAGAGTTGGGAGAAGTTTTACAGGATCCGTCAGCTGCTGGGTCGCAGGATAAGATTAACTCACAGCTAGGAATCCAAAACTCCATTGTTAACTCCTCCATGCGGCTCATTTCATATGCAGCCGATGGAGCGAGTAGGGCCGCAGGCACAGGAGTGGCTTTAAGGCGTCAATCCTGGAAGCGGCTTTGTAATTTTGCAGATCCCTTCAAGGCGTCCTTCACAAACTCTCCCTTTGATGGCTCGACTTTGTTCGGACCTCAAGTGAAAGACACCTTGACTAGATGCGAACAAGATGGCAAGACTCTTTCTGCCGTAGGAGTCCATTTCTCCACCCCTTCAAGACCTTACCCAAAAGGTCAGAAGGGAGGGAAAATGTGGTTCTGCAAATCTCAAGGAGTCACGCCTGACGCACGAGGTCAGTTTACCCCCAGAGGCAGAGGGGGTAACAACAGACGCCGCCCTAGAGGCAGAGGGGGTCCGCAGAATCAGGGTAGCAGGGAGCCTCTCTGACAAACCCTTCCAGCATCCCTGAGATGTTGCCCGATTGTCCACCTTCGGAGGCAGTCGGGGGAAGATTATCGCTGTACCCAAAAGCCTGGCTTTCCCTTTCTCAAGACAAATGGGTACAGTCGATCATATCCGAGGGTTACAAAATTCCCTTTATTCAAACCCCAGTTCAGCAAAAGGGAACCCTTCCAGATGTTCCACCCTGTCTAAGGGAACTAGCAGTACCAGAGATTTCAAAACTGTTAGCAAAAAGAGCCATCCAGCCAGTCCCAGCAGACCAAATAGGATCCGGTATCTACTCAAGGTTCTTTTTAGTACCAAAAAAGACAGGGGACTGGAGACCAATATTAGATCTCAGCAAACTAAACAAGTTTGTAAAGAAAACAAGATTCCGGATGGTCACGCTTCAGTCCATTCTACCCTTTCTGGGCAAGGACAATTGGATGTGCTCGGTAGATCTTCAGGATGCGTACTATCACATAAAAATTCACAGGCGCTCCAGAAGGTTTCTCTGCTTTCGGCTGGGGACCAGTCACTTCCAATTCAGAGCCCTGCCATTTGGACTCACTACAGCCCCCAGAGTGTTCACCAAATGTATGGCAGCGGTTACGGCTCACCTGAGACGTCAAGGATTCCAGGTGTTTCCATATCTAGACGACTGGCTCCTCACTGCCACCACCAGGCATCAACTTCTCCAAGCCAGAGATTACACCATTCACATTTGCAGAGGGCTAGGGATTTCTATAAATTTCGAAAAATCTGCCTTGTCGCCTTGTCAACCTATTACTTTTATAGGCGCCAAATTGGAGACCGTACAACTTTCAGCAAAGTTAACAGACCAAAGGATCTTGGACATTCAAAATCACGTCCAGGTGATTCTTCTCAGCAACAAAATTCAGGCCAGATTTGCTCTGAAAGTATTGGGTCTTATTGGGGCTGCCATAACACTTCTTCCCCTTGCCCGCTTTTACATGCGTGTTCTACAATGGATGCTGTTCGCCCAATGGTCCTTTCAACAACTTCCCATGTGTCACAGGATCATAATAACTCCAATTTGCAAAAGGCATCTGACCTGTTGGATATCGTCCCCTCAAGTCCATCAGGGTAGACCCTTTGTTCCTCCCGCCCCGGTCGCCACGGTTACATCGGACGCCTCCCTGATCGGGTGGGGGGGGCATTATCAGGGCAGGATGGTCCATGGCACTTGGCAACCTTTCGAATGCCACCTGCACATAAATGTCCTGGAGATGAGAGCAGTGCTTTTAACGTTGCAAGCCCTCAACGACTCTCTTCCCCTGGGAACTATTGCTGTCCAAACGGGCAATATGTCCGTAGTGTGGTATATCAACAAGCAGGGCGGAACCAAGTCCTATCCACTGGGTCGAGAGGCTTTCAGACTTTGGCAGTGGGCAATCTCTTCTCAGCGGTTTCTGATAGCAATGCATATCCCCGGGAAATCCAACATCATAGCGGACAGGTTGAGCAGAGCTATTCTCATGCCTCACGAGTGGTCTCTCAAACAATCTGTGACGGAAGAGATTTTTCAGAAGTGGGGCCTTCCTTGTTGCGACCTTTTTGCTACACCTCAAAACAGCAAGTGCCCCGACTTCTTCTCCATCCCCCCAGAGACGCTCTAACCCAAGATTGGCCCCGGGGACTTCTTTATGCCTTTCCTCCCTTTCCTCTGATACCTCAAGTAATTCAGAAAGCAACCGCCTTGAGAGCCTAGTTGATTCTCATTGCCCCTTATTGGCCTCGACAGATATGGTTTCCGTTCCTACATCGTTATCTTTTGGTACAGCCATGGCATCTGGACCCGGTTCTAGATCTTCTGACCTACCAGTTGGGGCAGCTGCACCAATCCATACCTTCTCTCAACCTCACTGCTTGGTTGCTCCACTTCCATCCCTAGCCAGGCTTCCTATGATTTCTAATCCCGTCCGGGATATCATAGTAGCTTCCCTTAAATCTTCCACCAGAAGGATTTACACTAGTAAATGGCAACGTTTCTCCTTCTGGGCAAAAGCTAGGAATATAGACCCCTATACTGCTCCGATTCATTCGGTCTTGGACTTCCTAGCCGAGATTTTTCATTCAGGATCTTCTTCCTCCACAGTAAAAGTTCAGCTGGCAGCCATTTCAAATTTTCATATAGGCTTGTTGGACCACAACATTATGTCACATAAACTTTGCAAGGCATTCCTTAGAGGTATTTTTTACTTAAACCTCCGATTAGAGACCCCCCACCACAGTGGGATCTAAATTTAATTTTAACATCCTTGATTCTTCCCCCTTTCGAACCTGGGGCTGCCTGTTCATTGAAATTTCTTTCTTGGAAGACACTCTTTCTAGTCGCCATTACTTCTGCCAGGAGAGTATCTGAGCTTCATGCCCTCTGCATTCGTCCTCCCTACTTAATCTTCCACAAAGACAGAGTTTATCTAAGGACTAATCCGTCTTTCTTACCCAAAGTGGCATCGCAGACGAACTTAAATCAATCCATTGATCTTCCAGTTTTTTTCCCAAATTATTCTAATAGAGCGGAACAAAAACTACATTATCTTGATGTTCACTTCCAAATTAGATATTATCTGGACAGAACCAAACATTTTAGGAAATCTGATCAACTGTTTTTATCATATGCAGAGAACAGGAAAGGCCTTCCAGTATCCAAGGTAACTCTATTTAGATGGCTGTCTTCTGTGATTACTTGCATTTATCAGCTCAGAGGTAAAGAGTTGATTTCTAGGCCAAAAGCCCATTCTACCAGAGCTCTAGCTACATCTACAGCTTTTCAGGCTAGACCTCCAATAGACACTATTTGTGCAGCAGCCACATGGGCCTCTCCTCATACCTTTGTTTCACATTACAAATTAGACTTGGCCTCCAGAGACAGAGCGAATTTTTGTTCCACCGTTCTCAGGAGTCTGTTCCATTGAGCCACCTGGGATAGAGGTGCTAGGGACGTGGTCCCATCCAGCAAGAATGAAGGCGAGATTGACAACTTAACATTAAGAAGTTATGTACCTACCATAACGTTCCATGTTAGTTGTCTTCTCTCGCCTTCTTTCTTGCGTCCCGCCCACCATCCCCCTAGCCTGGTCAGACCGAGAAGATTGTGCCTCTTCCCTTAAGAGGCTTAATCCATTTTTCTAGCTAATCAGCTTTCTAGTGTCACTAGATTAGGTTGATCCTTTTCGGGGGATCATTATTATTATTATTATTATCATTATTACTATTATTACCTCTTCCTCCTCCTCTCCAGTTGGAGGAATGTATTGCATAATTTCCTTAGCTACCAAACGAGATCTGGGTAGTCTTCGCCTTGCATCATGGGATATAGGGTTGCCTCGAGCTGGTAAAATTAGCTCTCGAGCTTTAGTAAGTGGCCGAGTTGGAGCCGAGGATCGGCTCCGAACCCATCCAGCAAGAAAGAAGGCGAGAGAAGACAACTAACATGGAACGTTATGGTAGGTACATAACTTCTTATTATCTGATGTGCACACTAGTTTCTGTTGCCTAGGGCCTGCGCATCTAGACTCCAGTTATGACATCTGCAAAGGGTTCAGCACCAGAGCTCTGATAGTTAGGAAAAACAAATTGATATTGAGAGGTTTGCCCTCTTCTAAGTTGAGAAAAACATCATCTAAGGCTCAAACCCCCAAAGAAGTCAGACAAGAAAGTTCTGAAAAAGCATTGTCTGGATCCAACCTCTCCTTTGGCTCCAGGTTCAGAACCTCCATGCAAAGTTTTGAAATTCGGATCTGACCCTCTCGGAGCCAAAGGCCAAACCTGACAAGTCTCCTCGGATCAGGTCCCCTCCTTTGGTCTTGGATCTGGTTTCCTCTTGCCTGCCTTCACCTTTCTTGGATAGGTCTCCTAGGCACCATCAGTCAAGAGCTCCTTCAACAGCTTCTTCCTCTCATTCCTCCAGAAGTTTGACCGAGGCCAATGTGAACAAGATGAGGAAATTCCTCTCGAAGCAAATTCAGATTGAGCTTCTTCTGGCTCAGACACCATTGGGTCTGGAGACCTTGGTTAGTATTACCCCCACCAATACCATCTCCTTCTTTGATCCGACCTTTGGTTTTGGAGCAGTCGGATCTGAAGATTCTGGGGTCGTCCGTATCAGATCCAAAGATCATGGTATCTTCAACTCCAGTAGTATCTCTGAGTGCACTGGCTCCAAGCACTTTGGAGCCAGATGACTCTCGGAGTTGTAGTATCGATGCTGGGTCCAAGGTGTTCTAGTCATCTTCGAAGTTATTGGAGATGTCTCTTCCCCTCTGAGCTTCAGCATTTTATAGTTCAGCTCCAACTCCTTCCTCAAGTAGTCTGCCTTTGGGATGAAGAAAACCAGTGGGCTGTAAGCATGTCTTTTGGAGCCGTCAGTTTCTTTCTGAGGCATTCTGCTTTTGAAGTGGTGGAGAGAGCTTTTCTTTTCCTAGAGTCAGGACATCTCCCCCTTCCTTGGCTCTGACTTCCCAACCACATTCATCTCTATATCTTTAGCCTCAACTTCCTGAGCCATGGGGACAGCCAGCCCAAATAAGACCACAGTATACCCAGCAAAGTATACTCATTTCTTCTGCTACTTCTCTGGAGCATCCCACCAAAGAAGTTCAGAGAAAAAAAAAGGGGGAAGAGGAGGCTTTAGGCTCTCTACAAGAGTTTGTTACAGAGGATACTGATTTTGATGATGATTAAGGGCCCCCAAAACCACCACCTGATGATGTCTCATTTGGAGACATTCTAGAACTTTTGAAGCAAAGGGGTGGTTGGTCTCCCAACAATCCTTCCCAAGAGGAGAAGGTATTCCTGGAGGCGAGGCTTTTGGAGCTGTGCTGTCTACCTCCTGGGTGTCTTCTCCTGCTGATGAGCTCATTGATTTGATCTCTTGACAGGCATGGAAGAAAGAAAGCTGACACCACTGAACAAATCTCCAAGAGTCCAGATAGGATCCAGGCACCACCAAAAGACAGAGAATTCTGAAGTGGCAGCCACAAAGAAGGAAGTAGCAGAACAGAGTTCCTCTGCACACCCTCTTGAGAGGGAGTCTAGGGCGTTTGACAGATTCATGAAGCATGTATATGCTTCTGTGACCTTTGCTTTTTGGTCACTGAATTATTTTGCACACTTCACTAGACTCCAGAGGTATTTGATTAAGGAACTCACCAAATCCTTCACTGGAACTGTATCTGCCGAGGCAGAGAGTACTGTTGCCTTGCAGTTGGCTACCCTCCAGTCCATTTCAGAGTTGTCCATGAGACTCATCTCACATGCAGCTGAAGGTACCTCACGGGCAGCGGGTTCAAGCATTTCCATCAGGAGACATGCTTGAATGCACTTCTGTGATTTTGCAGAGCCCTTCAAGTCTTCCTTCATCAATGCTCCCTTTGATGGAAGTTCTTAATTTGGCCCTAAATTAAAAGACACACTCTGCAGTTGTTATCAGGAAGGTATACCCTGTCTGCTGTGGGCATATGTTTTTTAGCCTCTCAAAGGACCTTTTCTAGGAACGAAAGAAGTGGATGAAAATGTGGCTCAGAAAGTCCCAAGGTCCTTATCAAGATTCATGTGGAGATAGTTACCCCAGGGCAGAGGAGGGAATTTTAATGGAAGACACCATCCACGCAGCAGAGGTGGTCTGGAAAAACCAGGGATCTACAGATACATTCTCTGATAGATCCTACCAATGCTCCTGAAAGGAGGCCCAACTGTCCATCTCCTGAGGCAGTCAGTGATCATTTATCCCTGCACCAGAGAGCCTGGCTAGAGATTACAAAAGATTCATGTGTGCAAAGGATTATTTATTTATTTTTTATTTAACATTTGTTTACTGGGAAAGTCCGACTAGGAACAAAGCCATTTTTCAGCGGAGGCCCTGGGAGAAACATTCCAGATGCATGTCTGTGTAACATGGGAGGAAACTGGAGTACCCAGAGGAAACGCACACAAATGCAAGGAGGACATGCAGACTCTGCACAGAAGGCACCCCAGCTGAGAATTAAACTAGAGAACCTCTTGCTGTGAGATGACAACACTACCGCTGTACCACTGCGCCATCGAATTGTGATTATCTCCAGACGTTATATAATACCCTTTTTCTACCACCCCCTTTAATAATAAACAAAATCCCCAATGTTCCACCCAATCAGAGGGAAGCAGCAGCACTAAAAATAAACAAGCTGCTAGAAAAAATGTCATCCAAGGAGTCCCTGCAGACTAGAGAGAGTTTGGAACTTACTCAAGATTCTTTTTAGTGCCAAAGACAACAGTGGACTGGAGACCAATTCTGGATCTCAGCAGTCTGAGCAGGTTAGTTCAGTACACCAAGATGTCCTTCTCTTCCCATGTTGCAGTATTCATAACATGAGGGATTCTCCATCTAGGTAACCCGAACGTCCAGCCAGTATACAAAAGACTTTTACTTCTGCAAGGTATGTGGGACATCATACAAAGGCAGCAGGAAGCATAAGCCATAAAAGTGATGTCTGCACGTACCATCCTCATAACTTCTCTGCCACCAGTCTGAACGCCATCTTCTCTCATTCGTCTGATCGCCAAATTATTGCTGTTTTCAGGTAAGTGCCCCCTTTGGGGTTTTTTCTTTTATTCATTTTTTTGCTACTGCATGCTTTTTGAGGTTCATGTCATCCAATAAAGGTAAGTGCCATTCTGGAAGACAAATTCCACACAAAGATAATTACAACCAGTTAAATTCACCACTGTGTGTACGTAGTCCATAAAAAAAGGAGTGAGATTAGCCCTTTCATTCCTTTACTGTCGGAACTTCTTCAGAAACATTTCATTTAAAAATCATACCATTTAAATACAGTCAAACTGATGACATCACACTATAATTAAGACTTTACACATCGAATTAAAGCAGTAGTGACATAAAACCATAAGAAATGAATGAAAACTTCTAAGTAAGAAAAAATGTATAGTACAGTAAAGGAATAAAGCGTTAATCTGACTCCTGTTTTTTATGGACTACGTACACACAGTGGTGAATTTATTTGTATGTTTAAATTAGTTTTAGTTTATATAATCACAACTAGTGTCTGTTCTGTCTAGCACCTGCATACTATTATAAGGCGTGTGTGATTTGTCAGGCATTTGTCCCTAAGACGCTTTGCAGTGCACTATCTGCTTAAATATTTATCTGGGGAGCCAGAAACTTAACGACTAGCGCTTGCTATGGAGGGTACATCGGGTCCATCCTGTGAGTCTCCGAAGAAGAAGGTTAAAAAACTTAGGCCTGAATTTTTGGTTGCGTCTCTGAATCTGGACGTCCCTCTCAAGGCTGATGAAGGCCCAGAGGTCCATATGGTTGCTGTCTCTTTTCCTGCAGCGGGTACTGCTTCAGAGGCCGCTAAAGAAATTGCCATTAGCACATCCATCGAGGTTTCACAAATATCCGGTCAGGATTAGGGTGAACCATGGCTCATCTCTTCAGATGCCGCTCAAAGTACTTCTCTTTACATAGACAGTGAAGAGAGTCCAACGTCTGTGCCAGAGGGCAGGCCTACGTCAATCCCTTCCTCTATGCCTAAAGCAGATCCTCCTTTTAAAAGGAAACGAAAGCTAAAACATGTTTCACCTCCTCAGAAACATTCTCTAGACTGGCAGGCCTTTTCACAGGGCATTCTTAATGCCTTTATGGCTTTGAGACCTTCCTGTGCTGTTTCTCTTCCCCCGCTTTCTCCCACTTCAATTCCAAGGAGCTCTTCTTTGGAGCAGGAGCCTTCTGAAGAAGTTTCCCCTTTAGATGAGTCTCTTGCCTATTCCATCCAGATAGTTTCTCCTTTGGGTTATGCTTCCACTGAAGTAGAGTCTAATGGTACTGACTCCCTGGGGAGGACATCTCTTTGTGAGAAACCATTTCTAGGATGAGAGACTTCTTTAAATGGGACTGCTCTCAAGTCTCTCAGGTGCATAAGAGGTACTATGATTTCTTACAGATTGACTCTCCTTTCCCTTCTGCTATACCCCTGTGTTGCTTGCCTTTTTGGATGCCTTCTTGTCAGCATCCAAGGCACTTGACTCTCAATCCCCTGCCCCAAAAAGGCCAGATATATTTTACAAGGTGCCAGAGGACAGTAAATTTCTTTTTAAATGTTCTCCTGCAGATCCTGATGTTATCTCTGTGTCTGCAGATAGACCTTCTAAACTTTTGCCTTCCACTTCCATACTTCTGTCTGATAAAGACAGTAAGATGATGGAGAGACTGGGTAAAAAAGTCTATACGTCATGTACACTGGACTTCAGGGCCATTAATTAACAAACGCTTGCGTCCTAATATGTTTTGGCTTTGCTCCCTCAGGCGTCACAGCTGCTGTCTGACCTTCCATACTCTGCAGTCAAGGTTCAGCTCTCCTCCCTCTTGACAGACTTTTCTCGAGTGACTCACCATTCCATAAAGTGCAGCTATGATGCAGCTGAAGTATCTGCCAGATCAGCTGCATCTAGCTCGGTCCTAAAAAGATATTCTTGATTGAGGTTGCAACCCTTGCCTGATTACATCAAGGCAAAACGTATGTATGCTGCTCTTGATAATTCTGCCCTCGTAGCTAATACTTCTGCCCTTTTCAAATCTCTTCAAGAAAAAGGGAAGGAGTTACAGGAACGTAAGCATATTTTTGTGTGTCCAGTCTCTTAAGTAATACTATAATTATCCTTCCAAGGCACATTTTGTGAGGAAACACTCCCTTGCCCCTCCTTCCACTTCCAAGAAAAGGCCACTCAAACAAGGCTCTTCCAGGATGCAGCCTGTCACTACTCAAAAGCCCTCCTTTCGAGACAAACCAGGTTGTCTTTGACTACCTGCCCAGTCTTACAAATATTCCTTTTTTCCAGTGCCTCTCTCACTCCCTCTCTTTTTGGACAAACATTACTACAGACAAATGGGTGCTTTCAATTGTTCAAATTGGATATTACATGGTTTGGAAGTCCATTCCACCCTTCATGGGTATCCTTCAACCCCCTCAAGAGCAGGTTTCTCTTTTCCCTCAGGTGCTTCAGGACTTGATTTTACAGGGAACTATTTAGGAAGTCCCTTTCCAGCAAAGAGGAAGAAGTTTTTACTCAAGGATGTTTCTAGTTCCCAGGAAGGATTGTCCATGGAGACCCATTCTAGACCTGTCTCACCTCGGTGTCTTTCTTCAGGTTCCCACCTTCCGCATGCTCTCCCTCCAAACCATTTTCCCACTTTTACTGCCTCAGGCTTTTCTGGTTTCTCTAGACATCAAGGATGCATATCTTCATATCCTATTCATCCCCTTTTCTGGAAATACTTAAATTTTTCTGTTACGTCATCTTCTTTTCAGTTCTTTGCTTTGCCCTTTGGGCTCTTCACATCCCTAAGGGTATTCACAAAATGCTTGGCCTCTGTTATTGCCTTTTGCAGACTTCAAGGAATCCGTGTTCATCCCTACATGGAAGGCCTGCTCATTCAAGCAACTCATCCAGAAATTCTGCTGGAGAACCTTCACACAACCATCAGCTTGCTTGTAAGCCTGGGGTTCACTATCAATTGTAAGAAATCCTCCCTCACTCCTTCTCAGGACCAGGTCTTCCTGGGGTGTAGGATAAAGACAGATCTTATGATAGTATTTCTGCCCCTTCAAAAAGTGCAGTCTCTTATAGCCTACTTTCAGCAACTCCTACCACTCACTTCCTTGACAGCCAGATAGTTTCTCAGATTTTAGTATTCATGGCATCCATTATTCCCATGCTACCCTTGATCAAACTCCACATGAGGAAATTCCAGTGGTATCTCCCCTGGATTCAGTTCCTCCTTTTCTTCCTTGTCTGAAGAAAGAACTGCAGTGGTGGATTCAGCAAATTTCACTGAACCCAGGTCTTCCTGTGCAGCCTCTTCTTCCTGTACAGGAGCTGTTCACAGATGCCTCAGACCTGGGGTGGAGAACAACCTTGGGAAACCTGAAGATCCAGGGTCTTTGGTCCCTCTCTGTCTATAAAGAAGGAACACATAAACATCAAAGAAACGAGAGCTTTAATTTTTGCTCTTCAAGCTTTCCAGTCTTCTCTTCACCCAGGCCCCCTGAAGCTGTTCAAAGACAACACTACAGTCCTTTGGTGTGTGAACAAACAGGGGGAATGAAGTCTTCTCTCCTTTGCAGGTTGGCTTTTCAGGCTTTGGAGATTGCTTCCCAATCAAAAAACACCTTACAAGCAGTTTACTTTCCTTCAGCTTAAAATGTTCTGGCAGACACTAAGCAGGTCCATGACTCAGTCCCACAAATGGATGCTCCACGGGGATGTGTTTCTGGACATTCTCCACCAGTGGGGTACACCTCAAATAGATCTTTTTGCCTCTTCTCTAAACAGACACCTTCCATAATTTTGTGCCAGAGTCCTAGGTCCTCTGGTATGGAAGGTCGAAGCCCTTTCAATATCTTGGAGGGGGATGTTTCCTTATGTATTCCCCACCCCTTCCCACTTATTCAGAAAGTTTTGCTGAAGATTCAGCAGGACAAACCAAATAACTTGATGGTGACCCCCTTTTGACCAAGACAGCACTGGTTCCCTCTTCTTCTGCTTTTAGCCAAGAACAATCATCACAACTTACCTCACAGGGTGGACCTCCTCACACAAGACAAGGGATCACTCATTCACTCAGATTTAATGACCCTGAATCTAACTCTTTGGGTGACAGGCTTCTGATACCTTTTCAACACCTTTTCTCTGAGGACATGCTTCTAGTCTTGCAGGAGACCCGGAAACCTAATGATAGGAGATCCTTCTTGACCAAATGGAAGAGGTTCTCCATCTGGTGTCTAAAGAAACAGCTGGATCCATTTTTCACTGGATATCCCTCTATAATTTTATCTTACTTGTGTGAGCTGCTTTAGGCTGTATTGGCTTATTCTGCTGTAAAAGCACACTTTATCTGCCATTTCTGCATGTCTGCATCTATCCTCTCCCTTAGCCTCTAGGCTAGAGGTTAAGCTTTTTCTTAAAGGCATCCTTCATATCAGACCTCCCAGGAAACCTGTTCTTCCACCCTGGGATTTGAATTTTGTACTGGAAAAACCATCCCACGCCCCCTTTATGGCTACTGTAACAGCTTCCTTAAAGCATTGCACTTGGGAGATGGTGCTGCTGGTGGCCATCACTTCTGCTAGGAGAGTCTCTGAACTCTGAGATTTAATGGTATTTTAATATTTCCTCCTTTTCTACAAAGATAGGGTCTCTCTGCGTACTAACCCCTCTTTCATGCCCAAGGTGGTTAATGATTTCTCCCTTAACCACTCTATAAATTTACCTACCTTCTTTCTGTCACCTCAAAATTTCAGTGAAAGGGTGTTACATACTTTGGATGTGCATAGACAACTCAGATTTTACCTGGATAAAACCAAGCCCTTTAGGAAATCTGAGCAACTTTTTGTTTCCTTTCACCCCAGGGTGCTGGAAAAGCCTCTGTCAAAACAGACCATCTCTTCATGGATTTCTAAGGCCATTCCTTTTTGCAGTGTTTTCCATGGTAAAAATATGTCTTCCTCAGTGAAAGCTCATTCCATTAGGAGCTGTTGCTTCATCTGGGGGGGCCTTTTTCAAGGAGCTCGACATTGCTTCCATCTTGGAGACAGCTACATGGTCTTCATTCCACACCTTTACAAAACAAGCTGGATAGCATCTCCATATCCAAAGCAGGGTTTGCCAGAGCAATTCTGCATGGTTTTGTGCAGTGTTCATCTGTTCCATCCTCCATTTTCCTTTCATGAGCTTTGGTACTCTCTCTCGTGTTATGAATACTGCAGCATGAGAATAGAAGAACATAGAATAGTTGTGTAAAATCTTACCATAGCCATAGATGTCCTTCTATTCCAAGTTGCAGAATTCTATCCCACCCGCCTCCCTTCTTGGTCCTTGTATTTCTCTGGATGATAGTTTGCCTCTCCTTTTTATCCTTAGACTGGTGTTCTGACCGGGACATTCAGTTCTGAGGATGGTATGTGGGACGACACTTTTATGACTTATGCTTCCTGCTGCCTTCGTGCGACATCCCACTTACCTTGCAGTAGTAAAAGTCTTTTGTATACTGGCCGGACGTTCAGTTCACCTAGGTGGAGAATCCCTCGTGTTATGAATACTGCAACATGGAAGAGGACATCTCTGGTTATGGTAAGATTTTACACAACTATTCTTTCTGGATGGTCACATTTCAGTCCATTCTACCTTTTCTGCACAAGGATGATATATATGCTTGATAGATCTTCAGGATGTATACTTTCATATCAATATGAACATGATCCAGGAGATATACTTCTGGCTAGGAGTCAGTCGTTACCAATTCAGGGCCCTGCCCTTTGGTCTCACCACAGGTGTTCACCAACTGTATGGCAGTAGTAGCAAGTCACTTGAGACTGCAGGGACTCTGGTTGTTTCCATATTTGGATGACTAGCTCATAACCGTTCTGACCAGACTCATCTGATCAGAACATGAGACTATCTGCAGTAGTTATGCTCTCACTTGGGAATTACCATCAATCACAAGAAATCTCAACTCGAACCAGCTCAAATGTTGGAGTTCATCGGAGCCTCATTCAATATGGTAACTATGACAGGGATTCAAATCGTTCAATGTCAGGTAAAAAAAGATCATTCAGAGTTCTTCTCTTTCAGCTTGACTGATTCTACAAGCATTGGGGTGAATGTCTGCCATAATTGTTTTGGTACTATTAGCAAGGTACCACATGATAATCCTTAAGTGGAACCTAGCAAGTTAATGGTCCATTCTTCACCAGTCTTTATACAGAAAAATTAAGATAACATGGGCTTGCAAGAATTGCCTTCTATGGTGGATATATTCCAGTTAGGTAATAGAAGGTCACACTTTTGTTCTCCCTCAGTCCAAGGCCATAGTGACTAGGGATGCTTCCCAGATCGGGTGGGGGGCATTTCTTGGAAAAGACAGTTCAAGGCACATGGTGCCCCGAAGAGGCCAGGACACTTAGCAGTTTTCTGGAAATGAGAGCTGTCCTCCAAGCATTGCAGGCCTTCCAAGATACTCTCTATTGTGGGACTGTTGCGATTCAGATGGACAATATGTCAGTGGTTTGGTACATCAGCACACAAGGGAAAACCAAATCTTAACCCCTGTTTTGAGAAGCTATGAGAATGTGGCAGTGGGAGATCTCATCCAGTCAGTTTCTGATAGAAATGCACATTCTGGAAAAATCCAACGTGGTAGCAGACAAGTTAAGCATATCCATTCTAATGCGTCACATGTGATATCCCTCAATATGAAGATTGGGACAACCATGTTCTGATCTCGTTGCATCTCCCATCAACAAGTGCATCAAGTTTTTTGCCATGATACCTCTGCCGGGGAGTCACCAAGGGATGCTCTACTTCATGATTGGCTCCCGGTCTCCTTTACACTTATTCTCTGTTACCTCTAATCCCCAAATTACTTCAGAGGACTTCTTAATTGAAGAGCACAGTTATCCTCATTGCCCCTTATTGGCATCATCAGATTTGGTTTCCTTTTCTTTGGCTTCATCTACTTGATCCACCATGGAGTCTCGATCCAGTTCCAGACCTTCTGTCTCATCCAGCAGAAATTACATACCCGGACATTCCAGGCCTAAAGTTGACCACATGGTTTCTCCACTTCTGTTGACTGCCAGACAGCCCACTTTCTTTTCCCCTGTCTGCCACATTCTTTTATCCTCTCGCAATGCTTCCACTAGAAAAATTTACAGAAATAAATGGAAAAGATTTGTTTTTTGGGTACAGCAAAAAAAAAAAAGACATTGATCCATTTTCAGCACCAGTTCTTAAATTTCTTGAATTTTTAGTTGCAATCCTTAATGAAGTAGCTAGATCTTGTACTGTTAAAGAATAATTAGCTTCCATTTCCAGTTTTCATGTAGGAATAAGTAATTCATATTTAGCCTCTTTCTTCTTAGACCCCCATTAAAAGACCCCATGCCTCTGTGTGAGTTAAATATTGTTCTTCAGTCTCTGCCACAATCACATTTTAAACCATCAGCTAAGTGTGATTTAAAGTTTTTGACCTGGAAATTTACCTCCACTAGAAGAGTTTCAGAACTTCAGGTTCTGTCTTCCAAGCCTCCCTATTTGATTCTTCATAAGGATAGGGTATCCTTACGAACCAATCCCTCCTTTCTTCCTAAGGTGGTGTCAGAATCCAACATTAATCAGGTTATCAACCTTCCAGTTTTCTTTCCAAAATTTTCCAGTAAAGGAGAGTATATGTTACACCCTTTGGATGTTCACAGACAATTACCGTTTTATCTACATAGAACCACAGATTTGAGGAGATCGGAGCAGTTATTTGTTTCTTTTTTGGAATCAGAATTAGGCAAACCAGTTTCTAAAGTGACTTTAGCTAAATGATTAACTGATTGTATAAACGTTCTTTACAAAATATTGGGTTTGTCTTTACCAAAATCACCAAAAGCACATTTCATGAGGTTTATGGTGACTTCTGCAGCCATTTTTTTCTAGATCTTCTTTAAATTTTTGTGTAACCGCAACTTGGGCTAATCGTCATACCTTTATTGCTCATTACAAATTGGATCTGGTCTCTAGGGGAAGTGCAGCCTCAGTGGTGCTCACGAATATCCTTCCTTAGAGTCTTCCTAGATATAGGTAGCTGCAGAGTCTGTCCCATCAGTTGAGGAATTAATGAAAATGATAACATCAGATAAAGAAGTTATGTGCTCACCATAACATTCCTTCTGTGTTGTCCATTTTCATTCTTCTTGAACTTCCCTCCCCCCAACCCCCCTCTAGGCAATTGCGATTAGTGGCTCATTGCTGGCCAGGCTTAAGTGAAGCTGCTTCAGTTTTATGTTTGTTAAAATTTAAAGCCTTATCTAGGTGATGTTTTGTTTTATATATGTACATAATGTTTATATTTCAAAACGTTAAAGTTGTTTTCCATTTGGTTCGTTTTTATTCTATTAAGATAAGTTATTTGAAACATGGACTTTGTGTTGGGGGGGTGTCTATTTTAGACAGTCCTATTGGGTATGTTAAATAGCCCTACTGGTTGTGTAGCGAAGGTGTGTCTGATTATTTGTTTTGATTGGATAGTCACTATTTTAAACCTCTTTGTACATTGTAGCAATGTTATCTGATGAAGTTACGGTTTTGTAGCTGGATGAAATCCTGTTTATGTTTTAATTAAAAGGATAATCTATTTTAAGGTAGCTTCGACTGACTTGTGTTCATTTTGCTGGATTTTTACCCGAATTCCATCTGAGTGAGACTCCATTCTACTCTAAACTTTTGTGTTTTTTTAGTGTATTCAGTGTTTCTACGTGATCCCATATGATGTAGATTTCATCATTTTCTATTATGCTTTGTGGCTCATGTTTCTAGCGTTTTTCAGCCACTTAGTACCATAATGTTTGCACAATCCCCAGTGCAAAAGTCTTGCCACATTATTATGCCTTTCAGTATGTAATCCTTCTACCATTAGTATGTCACAACTAGCAATGTGTTGTGCGACTGTTTCCAATTCTGTTTTACAAAACCTACATTTATCTGTTTCTCCCACATGTTCAATGGACTTTGTAAGCCAACATGTACATAGCCCACTATCTTGGGCCACCAATATTAACCTCTCATCTCTTGGTTTGAATTCACCTCTCTTTAACCATTTCTGCGTTGTTTCTGATCAACATGAGGTTCTTCCAGACATTTTCTGTACTTGCAACTATATTTATACAATTTCCATATTTCTTGCCTTCTCATGTGATCCTTCACCTTATATTCTTTCGTTTGTTTTTTGGCACAGTCAGTTGCTGCCTGATTTTTATCTACTTCTGGTATGATTTCCATTCCTGCTTGATGCTGATATGCTTCTGCTAGACTAAGCAGGGAAGTCATCTTAGAGTTATTCTCCTCATGTTTCAGAACTTTCACTACATTTGGGTCTTGTGAGGTCAGCAGATATGTGTGCAGTCCCATGATTGCAGATCGATATATGTAATCAATTTCAATAAAGCCCATACCTCCTTCGGAAGGGAGAATATATAATCTTGGTATGCATTGATTTTTATATGTCATCTGGTGAGCGTGAAGCATCCTACTTGTTTTCCTGTCTAATCTGTCCAACACATTTTAGGGCCAGTCTGTCACTCCAAAACTGTAAGTTAGGACAGGAAGAACAAATTGGTTTATAGCTTGAATTTTGTTCCTAGATGTCAACACTGTTTTCAGGATTAATTTAAGTCTTCTATAGTATTCCTTACTGAGTTTTATTTGCATTTGTTCATGTTTTATTGTTGATCTTTCAGCAGTTCCCAAATATTTATACACTCCTTCTTGCTCCAGTTCTTTTATATCACATTCTTGTCCCAAACAATATTTATACACTCCTTGCTCCAGTTCTTTTATATCACATTCTTGTCCCAAACTGATGTTTTCTTGGTGCTGCAGTTTTCCTGCTTTAAAGGTTGCTCTTGCACATTTATCAAGACCAAATGACATTCTTGTATCATCTGAAAACGTTTTGACAACTTGCAGTTGTGCTTTCAGTTCCTCATCTGATGAGCTGTACAGTTTTAAATAATTGACAATGAGAAGTCTTTACATTTTGTTGTTTTCTAGGAGCCAAATTATAGCAATGGCCTAAGCTGTTAAGTAGACAGCTTAATGGGCCTTTGGACTATCCACTGTACCACAAATGTTCACAAATTGTCTAGATCCAGTTAAAGCTCATTGCAGGATACAGGGTATCCACATTTTTTCCATATTTAGATGACTCGCTTATCTTTGCAAGGTCTTTTTAAGGTGTCAGGAATCTCTGTCTTGGGTGAGAGATCTCTTACACAAACTGGGACACCAACAGAACATTCAAAAACCTTTCTTGACTCCTTCACACAGGATTGTGTTCCTAAAATGTCAACTAGACACCTCAGTTCAAAGAGCTTTCCTTCCACAGGAAAAAAATAGATCTTTATCTAGACCTATTTCTAAGGTTTTCCAGTCATACTTGAGTCACTGTTAAGTAATACTTTAGGATTTTGGGTTTCATGACATCAGTGATTCTAATGATATCCCTGGTAAGACTCAGCATGTGAAAGGTACAGTAGTATCTGAAATCTCTTTGATCCCAGCATCAACACCCTTTATCTGTTCAAATCCCAGTGCTGGAGCTTGTCAGAAGAGAAGTCTTTTGGTGGAGACAACATATATCATTAAGTCCAGGTCTCCCATTCTCCCTCCCTGCTCCAAAGCAGTCAGTCACCACAGATGCTTCACACTTTTCTTGGGGAGCAGTTTCAGGAGAGATAAAAGTGCAGGTAGTGTGGGATACCAAGAACAGATGCAGGCACATGCATATCAAGGAGATACTTTCCCTAATAAAGGCAGTGCACTCTCTGAACCATCTTTGGTTCCCTGGACCTCATCAAGTGGTTACAGACAATTCTGCTGTATTTTTAAGTCGTGATGCAGCTAACAGGATTACTGAATCACGTGGCCTTGTTACTTGTTCAGCTAAATGAATATTCCGGATGAATGCATGTACCGTGTATTGCATCTCTTCTCTTCACTGTCTTGGTTGTGTATATACTAATTTGTGCACAAATACAATACAGCAGCTACACAAAATAATTTTTATAACCCGTCTGTACTGTGTATAAAACTAATTTGTGTATGGTTATTTCCTGCCACGGGGTCCTTTAATGGCCCAAAGAGGCCTAGAGACAGAGATGACACAAAATAAGGACATTAGCATTCAGTTGTCAACAAATGACTTGTACCTTCAAGGTAGTATGTCTGAATACTCACGCCTTCTTAGTGCCCAAAGCTAAAAGTGGATAGAAGGGCTTTGCAGCTGAAACACTGAGTAGGACAAACACGAGAGGAAGTGATACTATTTCCTATTGTAGTCTTGAAACTGCTGACAAGTAATCTGTCATAAAAATTCCTTTCTTACAGTACTCATGGCTGACCTCTTGAGATTGATAGGTCTTCCTATGGAACAATTAATGTTAAGTTGTCTATCTCGCCTTCGTTCTTGCTGTTTGGGATCGGAGCCGATCCTCGGCTCCGACTCGGCCATCTTCTATAGCTTGAGAGCTGTTTCCTGGCTCGAGGCTACCCCTTATCCCATGATGCCTAGTGCTAGCTACCCAGATCTCGTTTGCCGCTTCAGCTGCGAGGTGTAGTTTTTCTGGCTCAGGCTCGTATAAAGTTTCTTTATAGAACTTTTTTACTAGAAATAGTCTTTTTCCTAGGGGTTTTTGTTAGTTTTTAGTCTTATATTTGTTGTGTTAGCTAAGTGTGTATTTGTAGTTTCCTTCCCGTCCTTTTAGAACTCATTTAATTTAGAGAGTTCTCCCCCTCCCCCCTTCTTATTGCTGTCAGGTTAGCCGTTTAAGTTAGAGGCTTTCCTTCTATCTTCTTTAAAGGCTAGCCGTTTGAGTTAGAGGCTTTCCTATTTAAAAAAAAAAAAAAAAACTTTAGCTTTAGTCTATAGTGTACTGTGTTTTTTCTCTTTAGACTGTATTTTTATTGGTAGCTATTGTATTATTTTTTTTTTTTGTTACAGGATGTCCAAAGAATCTAAGGTGTCTGGGTTCAAGAAGTGTGACTCATGCTGTCAGAAAATGTCGCTGACAGATGGGCACACTTCTTGCGTCTATTGTTTAGGCGCTGTGCACCTGCAGGACTCTTGTTCTATCTGCCATGCATTTAGTCCAAGAGTTCTGCAGGAGCGTAAGAATAAGCTTATTCTTAGGGGCCTTTTAAAGCCCCAAGATTCACTGGCCAAGACTTAGCCTGTGAAATCCCCTAAATCTACCAAAACTTCGGCTCCAAGTTCGGAGCCGTCTTTGGTTCAGTCTCTACCTGCTACTTCGGTTCCGGCTGGAACCGATAAGACTATCTCCCCGTCGGCTTCTTCAGAAACTTCGGAGCCTTCGCGGAGCCACAACAGGCTGAGGTCCCCTTCTCTGGAATCGATACATTCGTCTCCCCGGTCTCCCCTACTGCAAATCGAGCACAGTCGCAGATCTTCTCACTCCTCTCGATCCTCTAGGCTCTCGGATCACGACGTGGAGAGAGGGGTCAGTGGGTTGCTAAAGTCGCAGGCACTTGCCAAGATGTTGTCCAGCCCTCCTCAACAGGTGTCAGTTCCATCCACTTCTATCGATGTTCCTCCTCCGACTCCATTGAGCTCGGAGCCGGAGTTCGTTGGGGTCCGAGTAGTGGAACCGTCAGCTCCGATAACTTTATCTCCTTCGGGTCCGTCAGCTCTGATTCCCTCGATGATGCCGTCCGTCGAGGGATCTGGGCGCTGGGGCTCCCTCGTCAGCTCTGAGAGGGCGAGTGGTATCGGACCCTTGTCCGACCCCGTTCTCCCTCTTGGAGCTTCGTCGCAGGTGAGCTTGGCTCCTACATCGGCCTCGGAGCCGTCTCCCTCGGTGCAGAGAAGGATTCTGATTTCCTCGGAACCGGAGCCTTCTCTGCATCATGGCAGGGACGCCTTTGATGTCATGAGGAGTGTGCTGGCCACTGAGTCAGCTCCACTATCGACCCACTGGCTCCGTCCCCTGTAGTGCCTGTGCCAACCTCTGCTCCTCCACCAGACCCCAAGCGTGGGGAACCGGTGCTCCAGGGCACCCCATTGGGTGTTTCCTCTTCTTCCAAGCCCTCCCCTGAATGTTCAGAGGAGCCCCCTCGTAAGAAGAAGTGCAAGGGGAAGCACATTGACTCCCCTCAGTCTGTCAGTTCGAGTACAGACTTAGATGATTCGGAAGGGTCCTCAAGATCCCCCTCTGAAGAGGTTTCTTTTTCGTGCATCCTCGAAATGCTTAAGCAGAGGGGAACTGGAATCCCCTAGCCCCTACCGAGGATGAGTCTGTATTCCTGGATGCGTTCGGTTCCCGACCTTCCACCTCCTGGGTTTCTCCGCCTTTCGATCCACTTATGTCAGTGGTGGCTCGAAAAGCTTGGTCAGCCCCAGATACAGTGGAACCAACTCCGAGGAGACCTGGCAAGTTCATCACAGCACCCCATGATAAGCAGTTCCTTACCAAAGGTGTTCCTATTGATGCCATGGTGGTAGCAGCAGCCACCAAAAAAGAGTTAGCGGAAACCTCTTCATCTGTCCATCCTCCTAACAAGGAGTCTAGGAACATGGACAGATACGGGAAGCGAATGTTTGCTTTAGTGACCTTTTTCTATGAGGTCACTGAACTACTTATGCCATTTTACCCGGATTCAGAGGGATCTCCTTAAAGAGCTCGGAGATACCCTTCAAGATCCATCAGCTGAGGGGGCTCAAGCTAAAGTGGCTTCCCAGCTGGCGACCCTTAATTCTGCAGTCAACTCCTACATGAGGCTCATTTCTTATGCAGCTGATGGTGCGAGTAGAGCTGCAGGTACGGGCGTAGCCCTTAGGAGACATGCTTGGATGTGGCTGTGTAACTTTGCGGATTCATTTAGAGCGTCATTCACCAACACCCCTTTTGATGGTTCCTTTCTTATTGGACCACAGGTGAAAGACAATTTGACTAGGTGTGAGCAAGAAGGCAAGACTCTCTCTGCCATGGGAGTCCGTTTTTCCACTCCTTCCAGACCATACCCCAAGGGTCAGAAGAGTTGTTAAATGTGGTTCTGAAAATCCCAGGGAGCCTCACTTGACACATGTAGCGATTTTTCCTCCAGGGGCAGAGGGGGAAATAGCAACAATAGATGCCGCCCTCGTGGCAGAGGGGGTCCGCAGAACCAGGGCAACAGAGAATCCTTCTCTGAGAAGCCCTTTCAGCATCCCTGAAGGGTTGCCCAGCTGCCCGCCTCTGGTGGCAGTCGGGGGAAAACTTTCACTGTACCCAAAAGCCTGGCAAAATTTAACGCAAGATAAATGGGTACGGTCAATTATATCCAGAGGTTACAAAATTCCCTTCTCTCAACCCCCCTTACCATCGAGCAAATCCCTTCCAGATGTTCCACCCAATCTGAGGGACCAAGCAGTCATAGAAGTTTCAAGACTGCTAGAAAAAAAGAGTCATCCAGGAAGTCCCAGCAGGCAAACACGGATCCGGAACTTACTCAAGGTTCTTTTTGGTACCAAAAAAGACAGGGGACTGGAGACCGATTCTGGATCTTAGCAGACTAAACAAGTCTGTTCAAAGAACAAAGTTTTGGATGGTCAGCTACAGTCCATTCTACCCTTTCTGGGTCAGGACAATTGGATGTGCTCCATAGATCTTCAGGATGCGTACTACCACATCAAAATGGACAGGTGCTCCAGGAGATTCCTTCGCTTCCGGCTGGGAACCAGTCATTACCAGTTCAGAGCCCTGCCCTTTGGTCTCACCACAGCCCTCAGGGTGTTCACCAAATGTATGGCAGTGGTCACGGCTCACCTGAGACGTCGAGGATTCCAGGTGTTTCCATATCTAGACGACTGGCTCCTCACTGCTACTACCAGGCATCAACTTCTGCAAGCTAGAGACTACACTATCACAATCTGCTCCCAGCTAGGCATTACAATAACCTTCGAAAAATCTGCCTTGTTGCCCTGTCAATCTATCACCTATATAGGAGCAGACTTAGACACAAAGAACATGTCCGCAAGGTTACTGCCAGAAAGGGTGTCTACAATTCGCCAGCAAGTACAAATTCTAATGCAGAGCAAAAGGATCCAAGTCAGGTTCGTCCTTCAAATTCTGGGTTCCATGGCAGCGGCAATTCTTCTAATCACACTGGCCCGCTTTCACATGAGGATCCTTCAGTGGCTTCTGTTCACACAGTGGTCTTTCCAACAGCTGCCCATGTCTCACATGATCATGATTACAGAAGCATGCAAAAGGCACATTTCCTGGTGGATGGTCTCCCCACTAGTGACTCAGGGCAGACCCTTCAGTCAGCCCCCTCCAGTTGCCACGGTGACCACGGATGCCTCCCTGATAGGGTGGGGGGCATTATCAGGGCAGGACAGTCCAAGGCACTTGGCAGCCTCACGAGTACCACCTGCATATAAACGTCCTAGAAATGAGAGCCGTGCTCCTAGCGTTGCAAGCTCTTCAAGACTCCTCTCCCTTCTGGGACCATTGCAATTCAAACGGACAACATGTCAGTGGTCTGGTACATCAACAAGCAGGGCGGAACCAAGTCCTACCCCCTATGTCAAGAAGCACTCAGACTCTGGCAGTGGGCGATTTCTTCCCAACGATTTCTGATTGCGGCGCACATCCCTGGGAGGTCCAACGTCATAGCGGACAGGCTCAGCAGAGCTATTCTCATGCCTCACGAGTGGTCTCTGAATCAGGTAGTTGTGGAACTGATCTTCCACAAATGGGGACAGCCTTGCTGCGATCTTTTTGCCACCCCCCTCAACAGCAAATGCAGCAACTATTTCTCCCTTCTTCCGCTTCCAGGTCACACACCCAGAGATGCTGTAGTCCACGGTTGGCCTCAGGGACTTATTTATGCCTTCCCTCCGTTTCCCCTGATACCGAAACACATACAGAAAGCAATATCGTTGGGTTGCAAAATGATCCTCATTGCCCCCTACTGGCCTCGACAGATATGTTTTCCGTTCCTGCACCATTACCTTTTCGATCAGCCCTGGACTTTGGATCTGATTCCAGACCTACTGATTCATCAGTCAGGCGGGCTGCATCAGTCCCTCCAAACACTCCAGCTCACAGCTTGGTTGCTCCACTTCCAACCTTAGCCAGGCTTCCCAGCATTTCCCTGGCCTTGTGTGAGATTATTGTCTCCTCTCACAAGTCCACAACTAGAAAGACTTATGCTAGCAAATGGAAACGTTTTTCTTGTTGGACAGAGGCTAGGAACGTAGATCCTTTTTCAGCCCCAGTCCACGAAATTTTGGAGTTCCTAGCACAACTTTTTCATTCTGGGTCCACTTCTGCAACAATCAGGGTTCAATTGGCGGCCATTTCTAACTTTCATGTTGGGTTGTCTAATTCAAACATTATGTCTCATAAGCTCTGTAAAGCCTTTTTAAGAGGGACTACTCTCCTTAGACCTCCAGTGAGTGATCCCCCTCCTCCTTGGGACCTTAATTTGGTACTAACCTCCTTAATTATGCCCCCTTTGAACCTGCAGCATCCTGCTCCATTAAGTTTCTGTCTTGGAAAACACTTTTTCTGGTAGCTATTACTTCAGCCAGACGCGTTTCTGAACTTCAGGCACTATGTGTTCATCCTCCATACTTGGTTTTTCATAAGGACAGGGTTGCTCTGAGGACTAATCCCTCATTCCTTCTGAAAGTCTGCTCAGAAAACAATTTAAACCAATCTATAGACCTTCCTGTGTTTTTCCCTAACAACACCAACAAGGCAGAATACAAATTACACCAATTGGACGTTCATAGACAATTACGTTTTTACTTGCATAGGACTAAGGATATAAGGAAGTCGGACCAACTATTCCTTTCCTATGCTCTAGGCAAACAAGGTCTCCCAATTTCCAAAGTGACCTTATCCAGGTGGTTGTCTCACATTATTACTTTCATTTATCAATTGAGAAACAAAGAGTTGCCTATCAAACCAAAAGGTCATTCTGCTAGGGCTTTGGCCACCTCTGTAACCTTCCAATCTAGGTTGCCCATGGATTCTATCTGTGCAGCTGCTACGTGGGCAAATCCTCATACCTTTATTTCTCATTACAAGCTAGGTATGGTCTCCAGGAGCAGAGCTGACTTTGGTTCCACTGTTCTGAAGAGTCTGTTCCAATGAGCCACCAAGAATTGTAGGTGCTAGGGACGCTGTCCCATCCAGCAAGAATGAAGGCGAGATAGACAACTTAACATAAACAAGTTATGTACCTATCATAACGTTCCATGTTAGTTGTCTTCATCTCGCCTTCTTTCTTGCATCCCACCTCCCGTCCCCCTATCCTATTGGATCGAGAGGAGTTTTGGTTTCACTGGCTGAGTGTTCTCTGGTTTATTTCCTCTACTGACTGAGATAGTATGACAGGTATGCTCAACCTGTTTGTTTGGACAGGTTGATTCTCTGGCTATGTCTGGGGTTAGCTATTACAAATGAGATCTGGGTAGCTAGCGCTAGGCATCATGGGATAAGGGGTAGCCTCGAGCCAGTAAACAGCTCTCGAGCTATAGAAGATGGCTGAGTCGGAGCTGAGGATAAGCTCCGATCCCAACCAGCAAGAAAGAAGGCGAGATGAAGACAACATGGAACGTTATGGTAGGTACATAACTTTTTTTTTCCTACTTACTCCTTATGTGGATAGTAATGTAATAAGCCTGTCAGTTCAGCAATGGGTTTTGTAGAAATGGATTATGAAGGGATTAACATTTTCGCCACAGCTGTTTATCAAATAGCTTTATTTTATCAATGGTAGACAGAATATACATTTTGAATAGACACTGCTAATTGCTTGACATTTAGGAATTAAATTTTGCAGAAAGGAAAAGGGAATGAACTAGAAACAGGGCTCAGAAATATTGGTTTCATATCCACCTGTATGCTATTCATTTTGTCATAATTTTAAAAGAAAATACAAATAAAACTGGCAATCATGGAAAATCTACCAATTTAAAGCCATACCTGCTTTACTTAATCACCGCATAACAATACTTTTATCTCACCTATTGATCAGATAATTTTAGCTCTCTAACATTTTATTTTTAATGCTCTATCCTACACTACCTTATACACACCCCCTCTTTCTTTTAAATACTGTTTTTTAATCCATATACCACTATTTCCAGCAGTAAACTAGTTCCCATTTTTACTTTGATACACAAATCGATCTCTTACTACAGTCTGTCTTTCAAATCTTCTTGTCTCTATTTTGTCCATACTTATCAAAGTATAACCATCTCTACTTCTACTGTTTAGTCTAAGCTTCTAGAGTCTGTATTGATAAATGTGTCTAGTTTAGCCACTGTTTATCCCTATTCCTTCAGTATACTGAACTTTTCAGCTTTTACTTGTTATTGCTAACATTTTCACATTATGTATTTATATATCTTGTTGTATTACAGATGTATTATTATTAATTCATACCTCTACTGGTGATAAGGGTCTACTACAAGCATTTGTGTGCTAGTAACTTGTGACACACTTGCTGTCTGTCACTTGCTGTAAATGGTAAGTGCCCTCATTTCCACTTGATGAATCCTACTTAATTATCTCTGGTATGCAAAGCTATGGAGGGCATCATCATGGACCTGCTTAACAAAGATATAGGCAATCTCCAAACTCTTGACCCCACACAGTTTGGCTTTGTCAAGGGGAGATCTTGCCTGCTGAACCTGGTTGACTTCTTCAAGGCAGTCACCAAGGCTGCGGATGAGGGTATGGCAGTGCATGCAGCCTACCTCGACCTGCAGCCTACCTCGACTTGGCCAAGGCCTTTGACATCATTCCCCACTCAGGTATCATTGATAAACTCACCAAACTAGGCATCAATCCTTACATCACTAGGTTGGTTGCAAATTGGCTCACAGACAGGACCCACAGAGTGAAAGTTGTGGATTCCAAGTCACGACTAGAGTCCCACAGGGCTCGGTCCTGGGCTCTCTCCTGTTTGGCATCTACTTCTCAGAAGTCCAGGCCAACACAGAAGGACTCTGACTGACCATGTTTGCTGATGACTGCAAGCTAGGAGTCATTATTTACTCCCCAAGTGATGCAGACATACTACAAAAGGGCCTCTCTGAGACCAGTAACTGGTGTCGAAACCATGGCCGGAAGCTTAATGCCAAAAAAATGCATTATCATCCCCTTTGGAAAAAACTCAGTTCCCATGAATTACCACATTGATGGGAGCCCACTGAACACTGAAGGGTCCATAAGAGATCTGGGCACCCAGGTCGACAGCACCTCACCTTCGACCGCCACATTGCCACTGTGGTCAGAAAGTCCTTCTGCGTGGCAAATCTTATAACCAAAGGTTTTGCATCCAGGAAGAAACAGGTCATCCCTCTCTGCTCATCCCTCATTAGACCAATCATCGAATATAACCCCCCCATTTGGCATGTACCTGGCCAGACACCTACAACAGCTGGAGAGGCCACAAAAGTACCTCACAAAAAGAATGCTAGGCCTTAAACACATGTCCTACATAGACAGACTCAAGAAACTTCAGCTGCTCTCAGTCTCTTATCATCTATTTAGAGATGATCTCTGCTTGACTTACAAAGCCATGTCCGACCCAGCCCTACTTAATATGCTACACATAAAGAAATCCCAATCCTCCCGCCCCAGACACTCCAGAGATCCAGGTCTCATTACCACAGTTAACAGAACATGCTGGAGGTGCAGGTTCATCTCCCAAATCTGGCCATACTGTGGAATAAGCTTTCCATTCATGTCAAACAGAGCACCTTGCTGGCCCTCTTCAAGAGAAATCTTGACGCGTGGATGGGTAACAGAAAGTTTACTCCAGGGTCACTTCAGTTGCCCTACTGGATAGGGACAGTGTGAACTAACATCGAGTGGCACAGTGCCTGGGCAATTTTTTTGGGCTAGGCTTGTAAAGTCTCCAGGGCCATTAGCCTAGTACACACCTATGAACCTAACCTTCTCACCACTTGACCCTACTGAAAGTACAATTGTGTAAGTAGAACTTACCATAATAGTAAATGTTTGAATGATCACTGCTGCAGTATCCTTAGCTATATGGGTTATATCCTGCCAAATATAAAACAGACATTCAATTTCCAAAGCTTCAGGATTCCTTGCACATGTCCAACCTGTCAAGCAGCTTGAGCTGAGCTGACACAAGTTTGCACATGAAGCTCTTCAGAGTTTCCTGCCAGCAGAGGGAAGGAGGCTGAGCCCTGAAAGAACAGTGAAAATAAATGTCTACACCCTGGCACAAAAAACACACCAAAACAAAGGGATGGAGACAGGGACCAGCTACTGCAGTAGTGATCATTCGAACATCTGCTGTTATGGTAGGTTTACCTTACACAGATGTATTATGTTCAGCATGCTGATCTTTTCAAATCTGTATGATTGACTCCTGCTTGTGCCACTATCCCATTAAATGGTCACATTTCATTCTTTTTTATTTTCACTGTCTTCATGGGGTCAATTTTATTAGATGTCTTCTTCTTTCGGCTGCTCCCATTAGGGGTCGCCACAGCAGATCAACTGTTTCCATTTCTTCCTGTCCTCTGCATCTTGCTCTGTCACACCAGCCACCTGCATGTCCTCTCTCACCACATCCATAAACCTTATCTTAGGCCTCCCTCTTTTCCTGTTACCTGGCAGCTTCATCCTTAGCATCTTTTTCCCAATATACTCTGCATCCCTCCTCAGCACATGTCCAAACCAACGTAATCTTGCCTCTCTGCCTTTGTCTCCAAACCTTCCAACATGGGCTGACCCTCTAATATACTTATTACTAATCCTGTCCATCCTCATCACACCCAGTGCAAATCTTAACATCTTCAACTCTGCCATGTCAAGCTCTGACTCCTGCCTTTTTGTCAATGCCACTGTCTCCAACCCATATAACATTGCAGGTCTCACTACCCTCTTGTAGACCTTCCCTTTCACTCTTACTGGTACTCGTCTGTCACAAATCACTCCTGACACTCTTCTCCACACACTCCATCCTGCCTGTACTCTCTTCTTCACCTCTCTTCCACACTTACCATTACTCTGAACTGTTGATCCCAAGTACTTAAACTCATCCACCTTTGCCACCTCTACTCCCTGCATCCTCACCATTCCTCTATCCTCCCTCTCATTCACACACATATATTCTGTCTTAGTCCTGCTGACCTTCATTCCTCTTCTCTCTAGAGCATATCTCCACCTCTCCAGGGTCTCCTCCACCTGTTCCCTACTCTCACTACATTTGCAAACATCATCTTTATGATTCATTAATGTGTTCTCCTTTTGTATGCAACAACTACACTAGCCAAGTTAAAATAAAAAATGTTGTTGTATATATTGTGAATACTCCTGGCCAGCTATTGTCTCCCTTTGTCACTTATCTTTATTTAAGTCATTTAGACATTGGAATTCTTATTATATGATTTAGTGAACTTATACCATGATAATATTTTCTCAAGGTGTGCCTTTCCAACATGTAATACATATTTATATCTGCGAACAAAGATATTCCTTATTGCTTATTCTCTATGCAGTCTTCTTGGAACTCTCTCCCCAGGATGCCAGTGAAAATTGATTTCCAGCTTAACAAACATACAAACCAAAGAGTAAAAAAGTCACACAGACAAACTAATTAGTAAAAACTACAAGAAAAACCTAGCCAACTGTGTAATACCTTAAACCTCCTAACATCCATGACTTTTTACTTTTTCTTTTTATCAATATTGTTTAAAATTGTACTTGTTTAAAAATGTACTACTGGAGCTTTTCTCCTCGGGTCTCCACTGAAAATGGGCCACAAGCCCAGTTGGACAAACCCAGTTAACAAATGTCAATAAATAAATAAATAAATAAATGTCTTTGTGGATACATTCAGGCCAGAAAAAAAACAAATCCCACTAGCTGTGGACATGCATATTTTGGCCTTCTTATGACTTCATCATCACAGCATAAGTAGACTGTTTGGCTATACTTTAGAAACACACGGTCTTTAAACCCAGTTGATGTCCATCACCATTAAGGTGTCTGCAAAATATTCCAACTAATGGGCCCTTAAGGACATTAAGTGTTTCAGCTATGTGACTTCTGAATGTCCATAACTTTTTACTTTTTCTTTTTAAGTCTTTGTGGAAACATTCAGGCCAATAAAGCCAAACCCCAATGTAGATCAGTTTATATGTACAGTTTTAAAAAGCTTTCTAGGGGCTTGCACAAGTGTATAAATACTGAGCATGTGTGAGCCTGACTGCCATTTTGTAGTAAGCTGTTGAGATATAGGCATATATGTCTGTGTAGTCTGTCAGTTATCACTTTGTTTATATTTTGTAATGCTGGTATCCATCTTGATGTGTTTCTATGTAATAAAGCATATAAATGAACTACCCTGCCTGTTCGTCATCTGTCCTAGAGAGGGATGAACGATAGGGTGTCAGAAGTGGAATGTCTAGAAAGGACATGGCGTCAGAATGGGATCCAGATTCTTCAGCTCAAGACCGAGAGGTACTCAGTTAAAACTGGAGGAATATAGAGGAGTGAATCATCCCTATTGCACATATAACTCGCAAACCAGGTCAGAAACGAATTTCAGGTATTAAAACTTGCACAAAATATTTCTTATTTGCAAAGTATGAAATGAGGCATTCAGAACGCTCTAAACAAATTTCTAAGTAACAGAAATATCGAAACTATAATATATTAATAGAAATATTCAAAATAACCATGGAAAATGTTTGAAATAAAGTCTGGATTGCATAAAATGTATAAAATAAGGGAAACAACTGCATTTGCTTCGCTAAGCACTACTTTTTCACATTAGTCAAAGCTATTAGAGTTTTGAAGAGTATGAAGTGTTTGCATGTTTGTGCAGTGTTATACTACAGATGTCCTTCATGGATGCATCTGCAGTCATAACAAATGGGTTGTCCTGTCGTCAGGCAGCCCTTCGGTCGGCCGGATTCCAAAGTCTGGGTCCGGCTTCGGCTGATGTCGCACTTCACCCGACGTCATCTCTGCTGGTCTTCGGGTATAAAGGCATCAGCCGACGCCATTTTCCCCAGTCTTTCATGCCGCGTGGCGCCCGAAGCAGAAGCTGTTCGCAAGTGCCGGTCGGTCAGATCCAGAGATTACTACTACCGAATACTACTTCGAAGACTTCTAAAAAGCTAAGTACCCCGTTGGGGACCCTTTCTTGCCTCAGCCGATGTCAGAAAAAGTCAATAACTGTTTAACTTGTGGGAAACAAATACCTCATAAAGATTTCCACTCTTACTGTCTGCCTTGCTTAGGCCCAGACCACGACGTAGCAGCCTGTTCGGCCTGTGCTTCCTTCAACCGACGAACGCTTAGGCGTCGGTCGGAGTTTGCTGAACAGTTTTTCGGATCAGATTTTGCGTACATTATGCCGTCGGATCCTCCGACTACCCAAATTGTTAAAAAACGCAAAGAAAAAGACCGACACTCGCAGTCTGCGGTTTCGGCCGAAACCACGGTTAAGCAAGCCGCGAGTGTCGGTCAATCTTCAGCCGAATCCATGACTACTACTGAGGCTCCTGCTACCTTAGTTGAATCGGCCTCAGAAATTTTGCCTACAACTGTGGTTCCTAGTGATTTATCAGACACCATCCCTTTGGATGTCTCTACCCCAGCACGTGGTGCTGCTAGGCCTCCTGCAGCCATGTCTATTAAGGCCTTTGCCAGGGCTAAAGCAGCCAAATCTGCTAAATCAGTGCCTGTTAAGCCCCCCTCACACAGGCCCACTTCAAGTTCACAAATGCTTACTCTGGCAGAAGATTTAATATCCTTAATTAGGGGATCCCAATCTCACCCAGACAGGGCCTCTCAGCCCCCAGAAAAGAGACCTAGAGCAGAGCCCCGAGCCAGTGTCCTCTGATGATTCTGCGGATGACTCAGACATTACAGACCAGCCAGAGGCCCTTTTTTCTACTTATGAAGATTCCGATGCTGAAGAATCCATTCCAGCTGCCTCTCCACCAGAGGAATTTTCCTTTGGGGAAACCTTACATGCCATGAGAGAACAATTCCAATGGCAGGGACAAGATTTCTCAGATTCAAGAAAAAGGCTTAGGACTTTTCTGCACTTACCACAACATAGGCCCTTAGCTATACCTCCTGTACTGCCTGTTGTGGATGATGCATTTAATGATGTTTGCACGTCTCCTGATTCTTTACCTCCAGCCCCTGCCAAACCAGATAGATTTTACAGGGTGCCAGACACTCATCACCACCTATACAAGGCCCCACTTGCAGATCCCGAAACTATATCCCAGGGGCCTAAGGCAGTAGCCTCGACCACAGCAAAAAACCCTATTCCTTCTGAAAGGGAATCCAGGTCCTTAGAGAGATGGGGAAAAAAGTTTACACCTCTGCTACTCTCTCAGCTAGAGCTTTAAACTGTCAGTTTCATATGATCCAATACCAAGAGTTTATGCTTGATCAGTTAACTAAAAAACTGTCCTCTGATGATTCCTTAAAATGTGGCTATGATGCACTGGAGGCTTCATTTAGATCAGCCATGACTGGCACAGTGATAAGAAGGCATGCATGGTTGAAAGAACAGGTCTTACCGGATCATGTTAAAGCAAAGCTGTTAGATGCTCCTATGGATAAGGCCAATCTATTTGGTACACCTGCCCAGCAAGTAATGAAGAAAATGGAAGAAAAGGCAAAATCTGTACAAACAGGTAAAGATTTCTTACAGGTTCAGCCCCCAAGGTTTAGCAGAAACTGGCCTGCCAAAAATTGGTCCTTTCCAGAATCTACAAAATCCCAAAGGGGCAGGAATAGACGCTCTAGAGGCAGAAATCAATCCAGAGGAGGTGCCTACAGAGGACGACAGTGGCAAGGCAATAACCGAGGCTCAGACACAACCACTGCCACTGCAACAGGACAATCACAGTGACTTGGCTCTGACACCGCCTACCAGGGAGCAAATAGCAGCACCTTTAGGCGGAAAGTTAGCCTTATTTTCGAAAAATTGGCACTATATCACAAAAGACAAGTGGATTTTGCAAACCATAGACCAAGGCTACCGGTTCCACTTCCACACCTAACCAGTAAAAAGAGGAATGCCAAACCTAACTCCAAATAAAAAAATAGAAGCTCTACAGCAGATAGCGAAATTAGCAAAGATGAGAGCTGTGGAAAGAGTACCAATAACAGAACAGGGCAAAGGATTCTACTCCAGACTCTTCCTAGTACCAAGAAAAGAGAAAAGTTGGAGACCTATTCTCGACCTGTCCGTCTTAAACACATACATCATTGTCCCAAAATTCAAAATGCTGACCCTACAGCAACTTCTTCCCATGCTGGGCAAGGAGTGTTGGCTGGTAACTCTAGATCTCTAGGAGGCATACCTGCACGTCCCCATTCGACCAAATTGCAGAAGATACCTCAGATTTCTTGCAGGATCAGAGCATTATCAATTCTCAGCATTGCCCTTTGGCTTATCTACTGCGCCCAGAGTATTCACAAAATGCCTGGCATCAGTAATCGCTCACTGCAGACTACAGGGAATCCAAATTTATCCATACCTGGAAGACTGCCTGTTACAAGCGGACAACAAAAGCAAGCTGACAACAGATTTACAAAGGGTCATTTACTTGCTACAAGCCCTGGGATACACAGTCAATTTACAAAAGTCAAGGCTGATACCATCCCAAACAAGAACATTCTTGGGCGCAGAATTGGACACAGTAAAACAAATGGCATTCCTAACTGCAGAAAAACAAAAAGAACTCCCTCTTTACTTCTTGGCATTAACAAAGCAGAACAAACTAACAGCAAGAAAAGTTCTGCAGGCCTTGGGTTTCATGGCATCATGTATAATCTTGGTCCCACATGCCAGACTGCATATGAGAAAGCTACAGTGGTACCTAAAGAATTTATGGTCTCAGCACAGACACAGCTTAGAAACAGAAATCCCACTAATCCCATGCCTAAAACAGGAGTTCCTATGGTGGGCACAAGCATGCCAGTCAAACCCAGGCTTACCCTTCCACAACTTTCGAGCAAGCCAAACCATCACAACGGATGCCTCAGACCTAGGATGGGGGGCGCACATGCTGGACAAATGCATACAAGGATTGTGGACTCAAGACCAGCTGCACCTGCACATAAACCAAAAAAATGCTGGCAGTAAAACTGGCAATCCAAAAATTCAGACCATTCCTCAAAGAAGGCCATTTGATGATAAGGACAGACAACACCACAGTCATGTGGTACATCAACAAACAGGGAGGCACTCATTCATACCCCCTATGCAGAATGACTTTGGACCTTTGGAATCTGGCTCTCAGCTACAACATCCAGTTACAGGCAATATTTGTGCCGGGAAAAGAGAACACCCTAGCAGACATGTTAAGCAGAACCACCTCGGATGCTCACGAATGGATGCTACACCCAGACATCTTCAAGGCCATCACAAAGAAATGGGGAATGCCACAAATAGATCTATTCGCATCCCCACTCAATCACCAGCTCAAAAAATTCTGCACAAGGACATTCCACCCACTTGCATGGAAGGTGGACTCTCTATCCTTCAGCTGGAAAGGCCTGACAGCATATGCATTTCCTCCTCTTCCCTTGATGCACAAGGTACTACTGAAAATCAAAGAGGAACGTCCAAGGATAATCCTGATAGCTCCGAATTGGCCAAGACAACACTGGTATCCATTGCTAAGGAGCATGTCTCGGGAGAGAATGTGGTCAATACCCCTGATGCCTTTGATGTTGACTCAGAACAACTACAACATCATACATCCAAACCTAAAAACCTTGCAACTGACCGCCTGGAACATCACATAGCAGCAACTAACCCAGACCTTTCCCAAAGGGTTAAAGACATTATCCTTGAAGCCCGCAGACCTTCAACAAGAAGGAACTATGCAGGAAAATGGAAAAGGTTTGTCATTTGGAGTACTGAAAGAGGAAAAGATGTGTCGAACATAGATATTGCTAACATTCTGGAGTACTTGGCAGAGCTTCTACATACAGGCCTGTCCTATCCCTCCATCAAGATACATGCATCAGCTATTTCAGCAGAATACAGCTTCGATCCACCTGTCTTTTTGCATCCTCTACTCAGGCAGTTCCTCAGAGGGATCAAGAATGTAAAACCTCCTAGGAAACCACCATTACCAACATGGGACTTGAACTTTGTGCTAGAAAAGTTGACACTCCCTCCATTTGAACCAGCAGCAACAGCAGATCTGCAACACCTGTCATGGAAAACTGCTTTCCTACTGGCAATTGCCTCAGCAAGGAGGGTTTCGGAACTACAGGCCTTAATGGCAGTGCAACCCTTCCTAATCTTCCATCAAGATAGGGTGTCCATGAGAACTAATCCTACATTTATGCCTAAGGTGGTATCCAGAGTGTCTTTAAACCAGGCAATCCACCTACCTACCTTCTTTCCCAATCCACTGAACAGGGGGGAAAGACTGCTGCATACCTTGGATGTACATAGGCAGTTACGCTACTACCTGGACAGAACCAAAAGTAACAGAAAAACTGACCAGCTTTTAGTAGCCTATGCAACGGGAAGGGAAGGAAAAGCAATTTCCAAACAGACAATCTCCAAATGGATAGGAAATTGCATAAGATTCTGTTACTCCTACCATGGAAAACCAATTCCACAGAACATAACACCTCATTCTACAAGGGCTACAGCCACTACCACAGCTTTCTTACGAGGAGTGGCAACCAAGGACATTATTGAGGCGGCTACTTGGACCTCCGTGCATACATTTGCCAAGCATTATAGTTCACCTCTATACTCTAGATCCCGAGCAGGGTTTGCCACTGCTGTACTGCAAGGGATCCTAACTACACCATAATTTTTCTTCCTCCACCCCTAGTTTGGCTATGGTATTCTACCCATTTGTTATGACTGCAGATGCATCCATGAAGGACATAGTACAGTTTTGTACCTACCATAAATGTAGATGTCCGAACTGGATAGCATCTGCAGTCAGGATTACCCACCCTCCTTCCCCTCTGTGGTACTCCTAGGGTATTTACCCTCCTAATAGCTAGCTGGGGGGGAGTCTCTTATGGTGTATTTGTTTGTATATATGTACATACATGCTTATTTTTGTGTTTGCCTTCTACTTTTTGGAAACATTGGCATTTATCCAAAATTTAGCCTTCCAAGAGGGCAACTGGCATCTGGGGCAAGAAACACTGAGGAAAATGGCGTCGGGTGATGCCTTTATACCCGAAGACCAGCAGAGATGACGTCGGGTGAAGTGCGACATCAGCCGAAGCCGGACCCAGACTTTGGAATCCGGCCGACCGAAGGGCTGCCTGACGACAGGACAACCCATTTGTTATGACTGCAGATGCTATCCAGTTCGGACATCTACATTTATGGTAGGTACAAAACTGTACTTTATTTCACAAAATACAGCCATTTCAAAGCATATTTTGCAAAGTACAGTATTTCAAAGACTTTGTTGTACATTTGAATGTTCTTACAAGTGCTGGCTGTGTGCTTGTTCATGTATAATTACAAGGGCCATATTTTTCAGTGTGTTTAAGCATAATTTGTTGGCATGGCAGATGGATTTTGAAAGCCAACTCCACTTGTGTTTGACAATAATATTGCAGAGAACTGGAGAGTGTTTTCGCAAGAGTACGATATTTTCATACAGGCTGCATTTTCTGATAAAGAAGACTGTACAAAGGCATATATTCTGCTTAATTTAGGTGGGTCAGAAGCTATAGAATGGGAGCGTTCATTTGTGTATGCATCTGCTGTCTTTGCAGGAAAGGGAAAATACCGTCATATAGTTGTACTGGCTGACTTAAGGGAGGACCCCGAGTGCTTAAAACATAAATTTAAAGAAATATCTGACCCCAAACGAATGTTACAATGGAAAGGCACTTATTTTACACAATAGATCAAAAGCCTGGTGAAACTTTTGCAGCATATATAACTGTTTTGAGGAACAAAGCTAAAACGTGCAGATTTGGTGATTCAAGGGATGAGTTGATAAAAGACAGACTTGTATGTGGTATTAAAGATTATGCTGTGAGAAAGATTTTGCTTTGTGACAGTGATTTAACTTTGAATAAGGCCATTGAGATTTGTCAGATATGTGAGCTTACAGAAAAGCACACAAATATGCTTACAAATGAGAGATGCATGTTTCCAATAACTTCGAAGCCAATGTTGATAGTATGCAGCACATGGTTAAAAGAAACAAGCCTAAGCACATGGCATCAACAGTAAACCCTGCAGCACTCACTGTGAAACCCCATAGCTTTCTAGCAAGTTCCAAGGCATGCTCTGGGAATTGCACAGTCTCAGTGAATCATAAGAGTAAGTCAGAAAACTCAAAGCATGTGCCTTTACTCAGTTTTATAGTCAGCTGTCATAACTGTGATGGAAGTCATGAGTCTAAAATTAAAAATGTTTAGCTTTTGGTTAGCAATGTCACAAATGCAGTAAGTGGAATCATTTCAAAAGGTTTTGTAAATCAAATGGCATACATTCTTTTATTAAAAAGGAACATTCAAAGAGACAAGTTGATCAGCTAGAAAGCTATGACCCTACACTTTATGTTGATGGTGTGTCAGTGCTTTATGAAACAGTAAATGCAGTAGATTTATGGGCAAAGAATGAAGTGTTTTGTACTGTTAAGATAAATGGAAGACCCATAGAGCTCAAAGCTGACACAGGTTCAAAGTGAAATGTTATGTCTGCAGAAACATTTGCTAGAGTTTGTGCTGGTGATAAGCTTGATTTGGCAAAGTGTGAGATGCTTGTTGCTTACTGAGGTCTCTGCAGTACTTTCATGTTGCTCTGCTGGGAGAAGCTACGACTTGTTATTTTATGTGGTCAGAAGGCATGTCCAGTCATTATTAGGACTCAGAGACAGTTTGAAAATGTGACTGCTTTCATTTAATAAGGAAGTCCATCTTGTTAGCTTAAAAGATCACTGTTCTAATTCCTTCAGTGTATTCTCTCTATCTAGCTGATCTTTTCGAAGACAAAGTAGGCAAGCTTGCAGTTGTGTACCCCATGAAGTTAGACCCTCAAGTCAGCCCAATTGGCAGGCCATCCCAGAAAGTTCTAGTAGCAATGCAGAACAGAGTCAAAGCTGAGCTAGATAAAATGGTGCAGCAAGGTGTACTTTGTCCAGTTGCAGAATCTACTGAATGGGTATCTTCCATGGTGGTAGCTCATAAGAAAAGCTCAGATGATATCAGAATATGTATTGACTCATGAGGTTTAAACAAAGCACTGAAAAGACCTCATTATCCAATGCGTACAATCGAAAAAGTTGTAGCTCTGATGCCAAATGCCACTGTTTTTTTTCTGTCTTAGATGCAAAGAGTTCATTTTGGTAAATTTTGCTTGACAAGAAATCCTCATTGCTAACTATGTTCAGTACTCCTTTTGGCAGGTGCATATTTTTGAGAATGCAATTTGGAATAAATTTGCCAGTGAAGTCTTTCAATGTGCAATGGAGAAAATTTTTTTCTGGGTACCCCGTGCTGTTATAGTAGATGATATTCTAGTAGGAGGTAATGGTGAAGCTAAGCATGACAGAAACCTCAAGAAAGTTCTGGAAAAAGCTTGTCAAGTGAATCTTAAGCTGAATCCTCAAAAGTGCAAATTCAGGTTACGAGAAGTTACTTATGCAGGTCATTTCTTTACCATTTCAGGCTTACGACCAGACCCTTCAAAGCAAACAGCTATTCTTGAGATGCCAGATCCAGACAATGTTCAAGCTCTTCAACGTTTTCTTGGCATGGTTAAATATTTAGGCAAATTCATTCCAGGTTTAAGTCAACTAGCAGCACCGCTTAGAGAGTGGACACATAAAGATGTATTCTGGTCGTGGTTGGAACAGCAACAGAGAATTGCCACTCCACCAACTCTCTGATGCTACGATGTTCACAAACCAGTTACTCTTTCCTGTGATGCTTCTAAATTTGGTCTTGGTGCAGTCATTCTTCAAGAGGGTCAACCTGTTGCCTATGCGTCCAGATGTCTAACCCAAACTGAAATGCAGTATGCTCAGATAGAGAAAGAGCTTTTGGCAATTGTGTTTGCATGTTCAAAGTTCCATGATTATATTTATGGTAGACCTATCCAAACTGAGACAGATCACCAACCTCTCGTCACTATTTTGAGAACGCCTGTGCATACCGCTACAGCCAGATTGCAATGTATGATGTTGAGATTGCAGAAGTATAATTTCAATCTTGTCTACACAAAAGGCAAACTTCTTTATCTTGCTGATGCATTATCCAGATCACCCAGAAATGCCACTGAACAGCATGAAAATGAGAAACTTGATTTTGAAGTCATGGAAGTGAGACATTTTTCTTCCACACATCTCTATGAGCTTAGAAATCATACAGCCTCAGATCCTGTTTTACAGAAGCTCAACCACTTTATCAATCGAGGATGGCCGTCAAAACAATCTAGTTTGGGTCTATATTACGTGATCAAATTATCACAATAGCGAACGCTCTAAAGAGCGAAAATGCAGCACATATATATATATATATATATACCAACTCCGAGATCACACTACAGTGAGGAAAGGGCAAATATTCCGTTCTTCACTGTACTGCGATCCCATGAAAAGCACTTCGGTGTGCTGCGTTTTCGCTCTTTAGAGCATTCGCTATTGTGATCATTCAATCACGTAATCTCTAGGTTATCTCAAGAACTGCAACCTTATTTTCCTTACAGAGATGAGATCTTGTCTGACAATGCTATCATTATGAAAGGTCCAAAAGTGATTGTTCCAAAGTCCTTGCAACCAGAGTATATTACTATCTTGCATCGTGGCCACTCAGGAACTGATTCTACTAAAAGGAGGGCAGGAACTAGTGTTTTGGCCTTCTATGTCACAAGATATTGAGAGAGTACTTTCATTTTGCTCTGTATGTATTAGCACAAAGCTGGATCATAGGTTCATAGGTTAGTACTAAGCTAACTGCCCTTGTGAGCCATTTCAAGCCTAGCCAATTATCCCTTGTGAGACTCAAACCCTGCACCTTGTGTTTGTAAGGCAAACACTTTAACCATTAGGCCACCCTCCCAACCCAATAAAGACTGTCCTGCAATGATCAGTGGGATACATCCGAAGATTGTTGCAAAGCAGGAGCACGTACAGGTACTGAAAACAGATCAATCATTACTTGACCTGCCGCCATAGGTTCATAGATTAGTACTAAGCTAATTGCCCTTGCGAGCCATTTTAACCCTAGCCAATTATCCCTTATGAGATTCAAACCCTGCACCTTGTGTTTGTAAGGCAAACACCTTAACCATTAGGTCACCCTCCCTCCCTTTAAGCCTAGCCAATCATCACAGAAGGAACCACTTCAGCTAAACCAGATTCCTGGACTACCATGATCAAGTCCACACAAAGTTATTTCTAACAATGGCACACAGTTTACTAGCCAACAGTTCAAATGATTTACCAAAGAGTGGGACTTTATCCATGTTATAGGTAATCCTGAGTACCCGCAGTCAAATGGTTTGGCAGAACAAAGTGCGAAACAATTACTAGAGAAGTCAAAACAAGACAATAGTGATGTTTTCCTGAACCTCTTGAATCTCAGAAATATTCCTCATGATAAACATCTTGGTTCACCTACCCAAAGACGTCTGTCGAGACAAACCAGAACTACATTACCAATCAGCTGTAGTTTATTGGTTCCAAGTGCTAAGAATAACAGATCAGTGAAAGTCCATCTGTTAAAGATACTCCTATCCCAGAAGTCTTATTACAAGTCCAGCAAACCGCTCAATCCATTACGTGAAAGAGAGACAGTGAGAATGCAAACGTGCAAGGTTATGATTGGATTGGAGTTGTGATGAGTATTTGTCCAGAACCGAGATCGTATATTTTGGAATCACAAGAAGTAGAGTTTAGGTGGAATCAGAAATATTTGATGCCAGTGTCTAAGCCTGTACCACAGCACCTAGTCTGTGAGAAAGACTCATCTCAGAGTGAGTTATCCAAGGTTCCAGTTCCAGAGGATGTTCCAGTAAATATCCCTGTCCCTGAGATGAATCCCGAAGTTCCTGATACGAATTGTTCACTGAAAACTATCCCTGTTGCTAAACTCAGTTCTGATTACTATGTTACTAAATCGGGTAGTATTTCCAGACCATGTTACAGATATATGGCAACTTGGACATGAATATTGGGTTTGTTTCTGCTGTCTATATTATTGCATGTCTTATTTTAATGTCATTTCATTGAGGGCAATTTATTTAAGAGGGAGGATGTAGATCAGTATGTGTGTACAGCTTTAAGAAGCTTTCTAGGGGCTTGCGCAAGTGTATAAATACTGAGCACATACAAGCCTAACTGCCATTTTGTAGTAAGCTGTTGAGATGTAAGCATATATGTCTGTGTAGTCTGTCAGTTATCAGTTTGTTTATATTTTATAATGCTGTTATCCATCCTGATGTTTTTCTATGTAATAAAGCATATAAATGAACTACCCTGCCTGTTTGTTATCTATACTAGAGGGGGACGAGCGACACCCACTAGCTTTTTGGCCATCTTATGATCTCATCAGCATATTATAAGTGGACTGTTTTACTATATTTTCAAAACACGTGGTCATTAAACCCAGCTGATGTCCATAACCATGGGCCTGTACAGGAGGTTTAAAGTATCACACAGTGAAAACTCTGGTTTGGCTAGGTTTTTCTTGTAGTTTTTACTAAATGGTTTCTCTGTGTGACCTTCTTACTCTGTGGTTTGGATGCCAGTTGGGATATTTTGCAGATACCTTAGTGGTTATCGACATCAGCTGGGTTTAAAGACCCTTTGTTTCTAAAGTATAGCCAAACAGTCAACTTATGCTGTGCCGATGAGGTCATAAGAAGGCTGAAATATGCAAGCCCACAGCTAATGGGGTTTGCCTTTATTGGCCTGAATGTATCCGCAAAGAGTTAAAAAGAGAAAAAGTAAAAATTCATGGGCATTCAGAAGCCATATAGCTGAAACATTTGTTGTCCTTAAGGGGTCATTCACATATATCCCATGCACCTGTATTACAGGAGGTATAAGGTATCACAAAGTGAAAACTCTAGCTTCGCTAGGTTTTTCTTATAGTTTTTTTACTTGTAGGTTAACAAACATTAAGTAAATAAATAGGAAAGTAACTGCAAATGCCCTATGGACTACTGTCTCCACCTTTAAAAAACAGGTAGGACAGGTTTTGGCACAGGAGAGCTTCAGGGGATCTTGTAGCATTTCATCTCCCATGAGTACAAAACACTGGGAATCTGTCCAAATATCATGTGTACTGTTAAAGTGCTACAGTGATCGTCTCCAAAGAAGAGAGTACAGTTGTGTAAGGTACTTACTGTAACTGTGGATCTTTGAAGAGAAGGTCACTGTAACAGCAAATTTACCCTCCTTCATTCCCCCATACGGAACTGTATCAAGCTTGGAGTATTTCCTAGTTACTGTCTAAATTATTATATAATTATATAATAATTATTAATAATTATATAATATTATAAGAATTAGTTTAATATACAAGGGACAATTATTTTTTGCAATCCCATTTTGTATTAGGGCCAGAAAAGGCTTGAAGAGCAGAATAAAGCTTGAAGCAGTGCTAAATTGTATAGGACTGCTTCATGCACAAATCAGTATTCCAGAAAACTCTGGCATAAGATGAGCACTGGCCATCACAGGAGTAAGGACATAGCTATTGAAAACTCTGGCCAGAAAGAAAGAGAGCATAAGGTTGGTAAGTACCTTACAAAACTTTATCATATACAGTTCACTTTCCAAGACCATGCTCTACAAAACTTTATTAGTTTATACTCCAAGACCATACTCTACAAAACTTCTGGATTTCACTAATACTCCAAGACCATGCTGAAAAGAATTGATAATAGATTGCCAGTCTAACCCATCTCATTTCCGGACTGAAAACATATGGCACTCTCACTGCCGATATTAAAATGTCTACATCTTTGAATAACCTGAAAGGCGAAATAGTATAGCTGTTCTCTCATTCTCGCTATCTCTGTCTTCTCTCTCTCTATCTCTGTCTCTGTCACACTCAGTACAGCCTGTACTTCAGTGGTCTTAAACTCAGATTGCATCAGAGGCATTTGAGGATGAGTTACTGAGTTAAGGGCTGGAGAAGTGCTGAACAAAAAAAAAAAACAATGATGGCAGTGTTCAGCATATTTACTAGGAAACTACAGTTGAGGATGTAAGTTTTGCAGCTGTTGTATTTATGCGCTGTCAATAACCATTATTAATGTATTGCCTAGTCATTGCTATCTGGCAAGGTATGTTTTCAGTATTGTGGTTATTAAATATCTGTTCTGAGATTTGTTTTTAATTGTTACAAAATTCTTAAAGCAAAACATCAGATGTTAAGTTGTCTATCTCGCCTTCGTTCTTGCTGGTTGGGATCGGAGCCGATCCTCGGCTCCAACTCGGCCATCTTCTATAGCTCGAGAGCTGTTTACTGGCTCGAGGCTACCCCTTATCCCATGATGCCTAGCGTTAGCTACCCAGATCTCGTTTGCCACTTCAGCTGCGAGGTGTCGTTTTTCTGGCTCAGGCTCGTATAAAGTTTCTTTATAGAACTCTTTTACTAGAAATAGTCTCTTTTCTAGGGGTTTTTGTTAGTTTTTAGTCTTATATTTGTAGTGTTAACTAAGTGTATATTTGTAGCTTCCTCCCCTCCCCTTTAGAACTCGTTTAATTTAGAGAGTTCTCCCCCTCTCCCCTCCATATTCCTGTCAGGTTAGCCGTTTAAGTTAGAGGCTTTCCTTCCATTTTCTTTATAGGTTAGCCGTTTGAGTTAGAGGCTATCCTATTTAAAAAAAAAAAAAAAAAAAAACTTTAGCTTTAGTCTGTAGTGTACTGTGTTTTCTCTTTAGACTGTATTTTGATTGGTTAGCTATTGTTGTATTTTTTGTTACAGGATGTCCAAAGAATCCAAGGTGTCTGGGTTCAAGAAGTGTGACTCATGATGTCAGAAAATGTCTCTGACAGATGGGCACACTTCTTGCGTCTATTGTTTAGGCACTGTGCAACTGCAGGACTCTTGTTCTATCTGCCATGCATTTAGTCCAAGAGTTCTGCAGGAGCGTAAGAATAAGCTTATTCTTAGGGGCCTTTTAAAGCCCCAGGATTCACCGGCCAAGACTCAGCCTGTGAAATCCCCTAAATCTACCAAATCGTCGGCTCCAAGTTCGGAGCCGTCTTTGGTTCAGACTCTACCTGCTACTTCAGTTCCGGCTGGAACCCAAGACTATCTCCCCATCGGCCCCATCAGAAACTTCGGAGCCTTTGCGGAGCCACAAGAGGCTGAGGTCCCCGTCTCTGGAATCGATACATTCGGCTCCTCTGTCTCCCCTGCTGCAAAGCGAGCGCAGTCACAGATCTTCTCACTCCTCTCGATCCTCTAGGCTCTCAGATCACGACGTGGAGAATGTGGTCGGTAGGTTGCTAAAGTCACAGGCACTTGCCAAGATGTTGTCCAGCCCTCCTCAACAGGTGTTGGCTCCATCCACTTCTATCGATGTTCCTCCTCCGACTCCATTGAGCTCGGAGCCGGAGTTCATTGGGGTTCGAGTAGTGGAACCGTCGGCTCCGATAACTTTATCTCCTTCGATTCCATCGTCGGCTCCGATTCCCTCGATGGTGCCGTCCGTCGAGGGATCTGGACGCTGGGGCTCCCTCGTCGGCTCCGAGGGGGCGAGTGGCATCGGACCCTTGTCCGACCCCATTCTCCCTCTCAGAGCTTTGGCACAGGTGAGCTCGGCTCCTACATCGGCCTTGGAGCCGTCTCCCTCGGTGCGGAGAAGGATTCTGATTTCTTCGGAACCGGAGCCTTTTCTGCATCGTGGCAGGGACGCCTTCGATGTCATGAGGAGTGTGCTGGCCACTGAGTCAGCTCCACTATCGGCCTCATCGGCTCCATCCCCTGTAGTGCCTGTGCCAACCTCTGCTCCTCCTCCAGACCCCAAGCATGGGGAACCGGCGCTCCAGGGCACTCCATTGGGTGTTTCCTCTTTTTCCGAGGCCTCCCCTGAGCATTCAGAGGAGCCCCCTCGTAAGAAGAATTGGAAGAGGAAGCACATTGACTCCCCTGAGTCTGTCACTTCGGCTACAGACTTAGATGATTTGGAAGGGTCCCCGAGATGTCCCTCTGAAGATGTTTCCTTTTCGGACATCCTCAAAATGCTTAAGCAGAGGAGGAACTGGAATCCCCTAGCCCCTACCGAGGATGAGTCTGTATTCCTGGATGTGTTCGGTTCCCGACCTTCCACCTCCTGGGTTTCTCCGCCTTTCGACCCACTTATGTCCGTGGTGGCTCGAAAGGCTTGGTCAGCCCCGGATACAGTGGAACCAACTCCGGGGATACCTGGCAGGTTCATCACAGTACCCCATGATAGGCAGTTTCTTACCAAAGGTGTTCCTGTTGATGCCATGGTGGTAGCAGCAGCTACCAAAAAAGAGTTAGCGGAAACCTCTTCGTCTGTCCATCCTCCTAACAAGGAGTCTAGGACCATGGACAGATACGGGAAGCGAATGTTTGCTTCAGCGACCTTTTCTATGATGTCACTGAACTACTTATGCCATTTTACCCGACTTCAGAGGGATCTCCTTAAAGAGCTCGGAGATACCCTTCAAGATCCATCAGCTGAGGGGGCTCAAGCTAAAGTGGCTTCCCAGCTGGCGACCCTTAATTCTGTAGACATCTCCTCCATGAGGCTCATTTCTTCTGCAGCCGATGGTGCGAGTAGAGCCGCAGGTACAGGCATGGCCCTTAAGAGACATGCATGGATGTGGCTGTGTAACTTTGTGGAACCCTTTAGAGCGTCATTCACCAACACTCCCTTTGATGGTTCCTTTCTTTTTGGACCACAGGTGAAAGACACTTTGACTAGGTGTGAGCAAGAAGGCAAGACTCTCTCTGCCGTGGGAGTCCGTTTTTCCACTCCTTCCAGACCATACTCCAAGGGTCAGAAGAGTGGTAAAATGTGGTTCCGAAAATTCCAGGGAGCCTCGCCTGACACACATAGCAATTTTTCCTCCAGGGGCAGAGGGGGAAATAACAACAATAGACGCCGCCCTCGTGGCAGAGGGGGTCCGCAGAACCAGGGCAACAGAGAATCCTTCTCTGAGAAGCCCTTTCAGCATTCCTGAAAGGTTGCCCGGCTGCCCGCTTCTGGAAGCAGTTAGGGGAAGACTTTCATTGTACCCAAAAGCCTGGCAAAATTTAACGCAAGACAAAAGGGTACGGTCAATTATATCCAGAGGTTACATAATTCCCTTCTCTCAACCCCCCTTACCGTCGAGCAAATCCCTTCCAGATGTTCCACCCAATCTGAGGGACCAAGCAGTCATAGAAGTTTCAAGACTGCTAGAAAAAAAGAGTCATCCAGGAAGTCCCAGCAGACCAACATGGATCCGGAACTTTCTCAAGGTTCTTTTTGGTACCAAAAAAGACAGGGGACTGGAGACTGATTCTGGATCTCAGCAGATTAAACAAGTCTGTTCAAAGAACAAAGTTTTGGATGGTCACACTAAAGTCCATTCTACCCTTTCTGGGTCAGGACAATTGGATGTGCTCCATAGATCTTCAGGATGCGTACAACCACATCAAAAGGGACAGGCGCTCCAGGAGATTCTTTCGCTTCCGGCTGGGAGCCAGTCATTACCAGTTCAGAGCTCTGCCCTTTGGTCTCACCACAGCCCCCAGGGTGTTCACCAAATGTATGGCAGTGGTCACGGCTCACCTGAGACGTCGAGGATTCCAGGTGTTTCCATATCTAGACGACTGGCTCCTCACTGCTACTACCAGGCATCAACTTCTGCAAGCCAGGGACTACATTATCACAATCTGCTCCCAGCTATGCATTACAATAAACTTCGAAAAGTCTGCCTTGTTGCCCTGTCAATCTATCACCTATATAGGAGCAGACTTAGACACAAAGAACATGTCCACAAGGCTACCACCAGAAAGGGTGTCTACAGTTCGCCAGCAAGTACAAATTCTAATGCAGAGCAAAAGGATCCAAGTCAGGTTCGTCCTTCAAACTCTGGGTTCCATGGCAGCGGCAATTCTTTTAATCCCACTGGCCCACTTTCACATGAGGATCCTTCAGTGGCTTCTGTTCACACAGTGGTCTTTCCAACAGCTGCCCATGTCTCACATGATCATGATTACAGAAGCATGCAAAAGGCACCTTTCCTGGTGGATGGTCTCCCCACTAGTGACTCAGGGCAGCCCCTTCATTCAGCCCCCTCCGGTTGCCACGGTGACCACAGATGCCTCCCTGATGGGGGGGGGGGCATTATCAGGGCAGGACAGACCAAGGCACTTGGCAGCCTCACGAGTACCACCTGCATATAAACGTCCTAGAAATGAGAGCCGTGCTGCTATCGTTGCAAGCTCTTCAAGACTCCTCTCCCTTCTGGGACCATTGCAATTCAAACGGACAACATGTCAGTGGTCTGGTACATCAACAAGTAGGGCGGAACCAAGCCCTACACCTATGTTGAGAAGCACTCGGACTCTGGCATTGAGCGATTTCTTCCCAACGATTTCTGATTGCGACCCACATCCCTGGGAGGTCCAACGTCATAGCAGACAGTCTCAGCAAAGCTATTCTCATGCCTCACGAGTGGTCTCTGAATCAGGTAGTTGCGGATCTGATCTTCCGCAAATGGGGACAGCATTGCTGCAGTCTTTTTGCCACCCCCTTCAACAGCAAATGCAGCAACTACTTCTCTCTTCTTCCGCTTCCAGGTCACACACCCAGAGACGCTCTAGTCCATGATTGGCCTCAGGGACTTCTTTTTGCCTTCCCGCCGTTTCCCCTGATACCGAAACTCATACAGAAAGCAATATTGTTCGGTTGCAAAATGATCCTCATTGTCCCCTACTGACCTCGACAGATATGGTTTCCGTTCCTGCACCATTACCTTCTCGATCAGCCCTGGACTCTGGATCCGATTCCAGACCTACTGATTCATCTATCAGGCGGGCTGCATCAATCCCTCCAAACACTCCAGCTCACAGCTTGGTGGCTCCACTTCCAACCTTAGCCAGGCTTCCCAGCATTTCCCCGGCCGTGCGTGAGATTATTGTCTCCTCTCACAAGTCCAGAACTAGAAAGACTTATGCTAGCAAATGGAAACGTTTTTCTTGTTGGGCAGAAGCTAGGAACGTAGATCCATTTTCAGCCCCAGTCCATGAAATTTTGGAGTTCCTAGCACAACTTTTTCATTCTGGGTCCGCTTCTGCTACAGTCAGGGTTCAATTCGCGGCCATTTCTAAATTTCATGTTGGGTTGTCTAATTCAAACATTATGTCTCATAAGCTCTGCAAAGCCTTTTTAAGAGGGACTACTCTCCTTAGACCTCCAGTGAGAGATCCCCCTCCTCCTTGGGACCTTAATTTGGTACTAACCTCCTTAATTATGCCCCCCTTTGAACCTGCAGCATCCTGCTCCATTAAGTTTCTATCTTGGAAAACACTTTTTCTGGTAGCTATTACTTCAGCCAGACGCGTCTCTGAACTTCAAGCACTACGTGTTCGTCCTCCATACTTGGTTTTTCATAAGGACAGGGTTGCTCTGAGGACTAATCCCTCGTTCCTTCCGAAAGTCTGCTCAGAAAATAATTTAAACCAATCAATAGACCTTCCTGTGTTTTCCCTAACCACACCAACAAGGCAGAAAACAAATTACACCAATTGGACGTTCATAGACAATTGCGTTTTTACTTGCATAGGACTAAGGATATAAGGAAGTTGGACCAGCTGTTCCTTTCCTACGCTCTAGGCAAACAAAATCTCCTAGTATCCAAAGTGACCTTATCCAGGTGGTTGTCTCACATTATTACTTTTATTTATCAATTGAGAAACAAAGAGTTGCCTATCAAACCAAAAGGTCATTCTACTAGGGCTTTGGCCACCTCTGTAGCCTTCCAATCTAGGTTGCCCATTGATTCTATCTGTGCAGCTGCTACGTGGGCAAATCCTCATACCTTTATTTCTCATTACAGGCTAGATATGGTCTCGAGGAGCAGAGCTGACTTTGGTTCCACTGTTCTGAAGAGTCTGTTCCAATGAGCCGCCCAGGATTGTAGGTACTAAGGACGCTGTCCCAACCAGTAAGAACGAAGGCGAGATAGACAACTTAACATAAAGAAGTTATGAACCTACCATAATGTTCCATTTTAGTTGTCTTCATCTCGTTTTCTTTCTTGCGTCCCACCCTCCGTTCCCCTGTCCTGTTGAATCGAAAGGAGTTTTGGTTTCACTGGCTGAGTGTTCTCTGGTTTGTTTCCTCTACTGACTTAGAGAGTATGACAGGTATGCTCAACCTGTTTGTTTGGACAGGTTGATTCTCTGGCTATGTCTGGGGTTAGCTATTACAAATGAGATCTGGGTAGCTAGCGCTAGGCATCATGGGATAATGGGTAGCCTTGAGCCAGTAAACAGCTCTGGAGCTATAGAAGATGGCCGAGTCGGAGCCAAGGATCGGCTCCGATCCCAACCAGCAAGAAAGAAGGCGAGATGAAGACAACTAACATGGAATGTTATGGTAGGTACATAACTTCTTTTTCCAGCACTACACTAAACCCCACATACACAGCTATCTATGCACTATCCTTAACCCCTCCCTATCCCTAAGGTCCGTAACTACCGCACACTTCCCCTACAGACATACACCCAATCAAAATAAATAATACACATACATACACTTAAAAAACTCTACATCTAGCACTATACTAAATCTTACATACATTACCTATCTATGCACTTACCTTAACTCAAATCCTAACCCTAAAGTCCTATCTATCGCACACTTACCTTACGGAGCTGTACCGCAGAAGGGCCAACTAAAACAAATCGACATTCTGGAATTCGCGTTTTTGGACATTCGAGGTTTCTGTACTTCGCGCAGTACGGGTCAACGTATTCGTATTCATGTAAATGGGTTTTCGATCTCGTAATAGGAACCCATCACTCACAGATGCTGTTCTCCACGATTGGCCCCTCTGGTCTTCTCTATGCCTTTCCCCCAACTCCTTTGATATCCTAGTCTGTAAAGAAAGCCAAGAGGTCGGAGAACTCACTAATGCTCATTGCCCCTTTCTAGCTTCGACAAGTTTGGTTTCCCTTCCTTTAGCCTCATCTTCTTTGAAACTATGGATACTGGACCCAGCACCAGATCTGATTTCTCATCTGGACGGCATGGTTCATCCGAACCTCCATCATCTCAAGCTCACGGGATGGCTTCTCCCAATTCCCATGACTGCCAGGCTTCCTTCCCTTTCCTCTCCTGTCCATCAAATCATTGTGGCCCATCACAAACTTTCAACTAGGAAACTGTATCAGAGCAAATGGGAAAAATTTGCAACTTGGGCCCTTATGAACGAACTTGATCCTTATTCGACTACTGCTCATAAAGTTTTGGATTTTTTTAGTTAACCCTTTTCAGTCTGGTTCCTATTCCTCAACAGTTAAAGTCCATTTAGCAGCAATCTCAAACTTCCATATGGGGTTTGACGGATCATCTCCTATGTCACACATACTTTGTGAAGCCTTTTTAAAGGGGGTCCTAATATTAAGACCTCCATTTAAAGAGTCGATTCCCCTTTGGGATCTAACACTAGTTCTTCATTTTGTTACTTTGTCTCCTTTTGAACCATCAGCTACTTGTGACGTAAGTTTTTGTCTTGGAAAACTTTATTTTTGGTGGCTATTACATCTGCAAGAAGTATCTGAACTTCAAGCTTTGTCCTGCAAACCATCCTATATAATATTTCACAAAGACAGGCTCTCCCTTAGGACTAATCCATCCTTTTTACCGAAGGTAGTCTCAGAATCTAATATTAATCAGACACTTCAACTACTGTTTTTTTTCCCTATTTTTTCTAATAAAGGGAGGTATTCCCTTCATTCACTAGACATCCACAGACAGCTACATTTTTATCTCCAAAGAACAAAGGATGTCAGAAAATCTGACCAACTATTTGTTGCTTTTTCCTTGCATTCTTTAGGTAACCCAGTTTCTAAGGTTACTTTGGCAAAATGGCTCAAAGATTGTATCATATTTATCTGTCAATCAAAAGGGCTCAGTCTTTCACATCCAGTAAAAGCCCATTCAGCTAGACCAGTGGCAACTTCTGCAGCTTTTCATGCCAGAGCTTCTTTAGATGACATTTGTGCAGCAGCCACTTGGTCTTCTCCTCACACTTTTATCTCTCATTACAAATTGGATCAAGTCTCTAGGGGACGAGCATCATTCAGTTTGATCAGGTAGCTAGGGACCCTGTTCCACAATCAAGGATTATGTGAACATTGACAACATCAGATAAAGAAGTTATGTCTTACCATAATGTTCCATCTGTGTTGTCGATCTTCACTAATCCTTGACACCCCCCCCCCTCCTTCCCCCAGCCTGAGACTCTTAGTGGATCGAATTTTATTTCCAGAACTGGCTTCATATTAGGGACACATATCTGGTCTCTTTCTTATTTGCTAATTGTCTGCCACTATTTTGGGCAAACTCGATCTGAGTTAATTTTGAAATGAGCATTATGGGTAAAGCCTAGCTCGAGAGTTTGGAAGGTGCGAGCTGAAATGAATGGCTGAGTCTGTTCCGAGACTTGGAACCGAGCCCACAGTCAAGGATTAGTGAAGGTCAACAACATAGATGAAACTTTATAGTAAGACATAACTTCTTTTTTTAGTGGGTCTTGATGCAGAGAAAGCATTTGACAGAAAAAGCTGGGATTGTATGGATAGGGCAATGGAAGCATTTGCATTCCCCTGATAAAATTATAAGGATTTGATTAGGAGAATATATGAAGGATCGGAGGTAAAAATTGAAGTGGTGGGTTCCTCTCGATTTGAAAAGAGGAACCAGGCATGGATGTCCTCTTTTCCTCTTGTTATTTGCAGTATATTTAGATCCATTGGCAATGAAAATAAGGGACTCAGAAATTTAAGGATATGATTGGTATGGTAGTCAAGAAAAACTGTATTTGTAGATATTATTTTGTACCTGATGAAACAGGAAAAGGACATTTCAGTGTTGTGGAACATTCTGTAACAGTTTCAGATCTTTTCAAGATACAAAAGTAATTAAGAGAAAACAAAGGCAGTAGCTGTAAACTATGTACCCACACACAAATTGGCTAGTATGGAGTATGGATTAAAAAGGCTTATGGCAGCTAAGGATATACTGGAAGAGACTAAGCAAACAATCATACAAAAAGTGAGAAACTGGAAGCTCTGTTTTATGGATATGGATAGCAAGATACAAGCAGTGAAAATGTTTTTAGCCCCTTTAGTTTTATAAGCAGGTCAGGCATATTTTCTTCAGCCAGAGGAGAAGTTGTGGATAGCAATTAATAAAGAGTTGAAGGATTTTATCTGTGAGGGGAAGAATGCAAGACTCAAGTAGGATAAGCTGATTCTTCCAATAGAACAAGGTGGTTTTTGATTACCTGATTTAAAGGGGTCTTTCAGAACTACACAGTTAAGGCTTCTATACATAACACAAGCAGAAAGCTATCATTCAAAGTGGAAAGGTGTGATAATGAAAGGGAGGAACCTCAAGAAACAAGGAGAGACTGGGATTTTAGATGCAGATCCTTAAGGAGAATAATAATAACCATACAGAATATTATATTCCCAAAGTAGTAGAAAGTATTCTAAGAACTAAGCCGACGTGGGATGGAGAAAGGAGATTCTGCCAGTAGGATGACTGCAATTAGGAATACAGACAATGGGCAAGAGGGGGTGGATTTACTGGAGAAAGCTGGCAAAAGAACCTAGGTATTGGGAGCAAATCATTAGCGAGGGAAAGGTAATAGAAAGGAAAGAGGCCAAAAACTTATCTGGACTTCAGGCTAGAGATTGCTTCCCCTATCAAGGATTGATATCAGAGTATAGGCAAAGAAAAAGCAATAGGATGATCTTAAGTGAAAGACCAGCAGTGGTAGAGTTTTTAGTAGAATCTAGAACAGAAGTTGCTGTTAAAAATGAATAATTGGTAGGGCATGTATAATATTGCATGATAACTATATGAATCAGAGGGGGTTAGAAAGTACTGGGAAGAGAGATTGGTTAAGCAATTCACAAAGAAACAATGGGGGAATATATGTGAAATATGAAACAAAGTCTAGAAGATATAAGATCTTTGGTTGTGTTAGTGTTTTTCCATGTGCGTTTAAACCCCAAGTTGACCCCAAAGAGTTTGTACCCAGGTAAATTGCAAATGTTGGAGGTGTAATTGGGAACAGATTTTTGGGAGTGTAATGAGTTGGCAGACTTTAAAAAATCCCTGCAGACTAGTCTATCAGTAATAGGTGTAACTAAGGAAATGATTCTTTTGAGCTATAATACAGAATCAGAATTGCAAGGACATAGTAAGGCCTTGCTTAGTCTAATTATGGTGGCTACCCAAAAATGACTAGAAAATGGAAATCAAACCTAAACCAACTTCACTAGAAGTAGTGAATATAGTAACAGAGATAAAACAACTGGAAATGGGATTTTTAAAAAGGGAAGAAGCAAATTAAATAGAAAAATGGGAATTGTGAGAACAATGCGTGTAGAATAATGTTTTGGAGAAGGAATGCACTTTAAAAGAAGGTAGGATTTGAATAAGCTATGAAATATTTGACTGACAATGACTGGATGGATTATAAAAATATGTCAATGTGGTTTGGTTTCATTTATATAAATTTATGATTGTTTAAAAAAGCATTAGATCACTGTTGGAGCAGCCTACTTTATTTGGGTGGAATTCTATAGCTTAGAAATAAAATGAGAGGAAGAAGAAATTAGGAGTCCAGGACCCTCTTGAGACTGGTCCTAGCAAAGCCTGTTCTGGACCCGGAAAAGGAATAAAATTTGTAATGCTTTGTAATGGTATGTACAGGGGATCAAATTTCTAGAATACATCTGGAATCCACCCCTTTTCAGAAAGCTACTGAAGAAGGTAAATCCCTAGTGAAATGGACTCTAACCCTACATGGAAGTGGAATGTTATGGTGACAATACCAAAATGAAATAGCATGAGACAACCATCTGGAAATTGCCATATTTGACAGTCGTTGTCCTTTCCTGTTACCTCCATAGAAGACAAACTGCTGATCAGCTTTCTTGAAGGACTGAGTTTTGTCTTAGTGGTACCATTGCTGGCTGTGGATATCCAAAGTATTTATAATTTTTATCTCACTTGTTTCTGGGTTCAGGAAAATGACAGGGAGATTAATAGACTTGTACATAGTGAACTCTGTTACCACTTCAGGCATAAAGGAAGGATTACTTTTCAAAGAAACCCTGTCCTTGTCAAAAATGCGGTACGGTTTACTCACCATAAGAGTTTGTAGCTCAGATACCCTTTCTAACAGAAGTGAGAGCAATGAGTAAAACAGTCTTCTATATCAAAACCGTCAAATCAGCCTGCTAAACTGTGGCAAATGGAAAACGAGTAAGCATTTCAAGGGCAAGGCTAAGATTTCAAGAAGGAGGAAACTGCATTCTAGGTGTGTGGATATGTAGATTCCCCTTTCAAAAACTGCTTGACTTGAGACAGGTAGAAAAAAAACAGACAAACTGAAATGGTCAGCAAATGATCCATGATGGATGAATAAGAAAGACCAGAGAACAGTAACTCGCACAAGTAATTAAGAACCAGTGGCAGCTGGGCTTTAAAAGCTGGTAGATAGCTCAGATGGTAAAGCAGAGCAGAGGACTGAGCTGATTTCCAAAAGCATCCTTAAGTTACTAGTTCAATTCTGGCTCATATGACTTTGATTTGTAGCATTGTGGCTCAGGGTTAGAGCACTTTTCTAGAAAACCAGGGATCATGAGTTCAAATCTCATCAAGTCCTCTGCTTGTCCTTTAGGGGGAAGCGGTTGGTAGTATAACGGTTAAGGTGTTTACCTCACAAATACAAGGTACAGGACTTGATTCTCACCTTTGAGGGGAAATTGGCTAGTCTTAAAACGGTCCACAAGGGCAACTAGTCTAATACTTACCCATAACCTATTAGGACCAACTAGAAAATATTTTCCACTTAGATATATATGATTCCCTAGTAGCCGTTGGCCTCATTCAGTACCTGCTGCACATCCTCAGAAAAAAAGGTATCTGAAAGGTATTAAAATTCTATCTTCTTGGCAATCAGGTGAAGAGTTGCCATGATAGGATGTATCAAACAGCCTTCATCTTTTGTGAGTAAATCAAGTCTGTGAGGAAGCCTGTGGTAATTGCCTTTGTCCAGTTTAAAAGAAGGGAAAACCACTGTTATCTGTGCCAAAAATAATTCACCACCACAATTTTTAGGGAGTCCTTCTGCATCTTTAAAAGAATCCTGGATATCAGAGGAAAGAGTAATAAAACATTGGGGAATATTCCTGTACATGGCAGTGAGAAGGCATCTATCTTTCAGTCCTATTTTCAAGGAATCCTGGAGCAAAATTTCTTCAGTTGTCTGTACTGAGAGGACGCAAATATATCTGCTTGAGGTGTCCTCCAGTTAGATCAATTCTTGGAAGGCCCCAAGGTGAAGTTTCCAATTGTGACAGTTTGTCCTAAACCTAAGTAGCTTTTCTGCTACAATGTTTTGCTCTAACTGAATGTATGAAAGCTGAAAGGTCAATCTGAGCGGAGTTGCTTCCTCCCAGGCTATGATAGCAAGTCTGCAAAGAGGGTAAGATCTGTTACCAACCTGTACCTCACTGTGAGGTTGTCTGTGAAAACTTGTAGAGGTATTGGAGACTACAAATGATTTAGGTCTTTCAAAGCATTTATTGTTGCCATTAATTCCTTTGACATGTATGTGCTTTTTTCTGTCATGTTTGTTCCACAAAACTTGGACTTTCACCCCTTTGGAAACCACTTACCATGCTAGGTCTGAAGAATCTGTTGCTGCAGACTGGAGAGGAGGTGGAAGGGAGAATGGGAGGCCTGGATTTGGAGATAATTGGTCTACATTCCAAAGAACCTTCCTCCTTATATACCCAAATAAAGAGATCTGAAACCATACAGAGTGTAGATTCGGAGTCCAGACTGATCTGAGGCACCACATAATTTTTCTCATGTGAAGTCTGCCCAAAGGAATCATAAGAATAATACCATCCCAAAATCCTGAGAAATTCCTTGCCAGTACCAGAGTTTGATTGGAAAAACTCAGGAAGATTATTTGATACATCTCTACTTTGTCCAAAGGAAGACAACTCTTCCCAAGATAGAACATAGCACACGTCTCAGGAAAACTATTCAGTGAAAAGGGATGAAAAAAGATTTCTGTGCATTCACCTGAAAACCTATATGGAGTAGGAGATTCTGAACCCTTGTTAAAGACTCTAGACAACTGAATAAAGAATCACCAAATGTAAGACAAGCATACAAATATAGAAAATGTGAATGCCTTGGAATCTGCAGTAAGCAATTATTCGAGCCAGACACTTTGTGAATACCCTTGGAGCAGTAGATAGTCCAAAGGGTAGAACAGAGAACTGATAGTGAAACATCTGAAAAGTTTACCAGTGGGACTGTGATGGTAGTCATCTTTTAAGTCTAGAGTTATCACGAAAGCTAGTAAAGGGGCAAGTGGTAAGAGGGTGTGAAGGGATAACTTTTTGAACTTTGAGACCTTATGAAATAGATTGAGAATGAAGGGGTCAAGCACAAGCCTCCAAGTTCCCCTTTCTTTGGCACCATAAAAAAAAACATTAAATAAAGCCGTTTCCCAATCTGGAAGACAGCAAACATGACTCTGTGTGATAACATTTGATGTTAAGTTGTCATTCTCGCCTTCATTCTTGCTGGATGGGTTCGGAGCCGATCCTCGGCTCCAACTCGGCCTATACTATAGCTCGAGAGCTATTTTTACCGGCTCGAGGCAGCCCTATAACCCACAATAACATGCGCTAACTCCCCAGATCTCGTTTGCCGCTTCGCTGCGAGGTTGTCTTTTTTACCGGCTCAGGTCAGTAAGAGATCTATTCTATTTAACTAAAATTTCAGGTAGTTTCTCCAGTTAGTTACCCTTGTTTAGGTCACTACTAATTGTACAACCCTTTTTGTAACCCTTTTCCCTTCTCTAGTTAATTTTTATCTTTGGGCCTACGGGCTTTACCTTAGTTTTCCCCACCCCTTATAGTGTCTGTGTGTGTGGGTTTTAGTCACTTCCCTTAGCTTTCCTAATTTTAAGTTGAGTGTGTGTGTGGACTGACTGTGTTTACTGTGGATAGGACTATGTCCAAAGACACTAAGGTCTCGGGATTCAAGAAGTGTGACTCGTGCTGTCAGAAAATGTCTCTGACAGACGGTCACACTTCTTGTGTGTATTGCTTGGGGCCTTTACACCTGCAGGACTCTTGTTCCGTCTGTCATGGGTTTAGTTCAAGAGTCCTGCAGGAGAGGCATAATAAGCTCATCCTAAGGGGCTTGTTAAAGCCTGATGACTCCCCGTCCAAGTCTGGCTCGGGGAAGTCTTCAAAAACCGCCAAACCCTCGGCTCCAGCTTCTGAGTCGAGGGCTGGCGTTATCGAGATGGCTCCGACATCGGTTCCATCCGGATCCGAGGTGGGTAAACTGGTATCCGCTCTGAAACCAGCATCGGAGCCGACCCCAGCACACAAGCGCTCTAGATCCCCCTCGATAGACTCCGTCCGATCGGCTCCGAGATCCCCTCTCCTATCGGAGCGGAGTCATAGGACTCACTCATCTAGGTCATCCAGGCTCTCCGATCACGACATCGAGAGGGTGGTCAGTAGGCTCATAAAATCTCAGGCACTAGCCCAAATGCTCCAGAGCCCATCTCACCAGACTGTGGCTCCTTCAGTACCACCATAGATTCCTCCTCCGACTCACCTCTTGAGTTCGGAGCCGGAGTTTGTCGGAACCGTAACCTTACCCATGTCGGAGCCGGTACTCCCACATTCGGCTCCGGTGTCGTTGGCTCCGACCTCTTCATTGCTTCCGTCCGTGGAGAGGTCCGGGCGCCGGGACTCCATTGTCGGCTCCGAGGGGGCGAGTGGCATCGGATCCTTGTCTGACCCCGCTCTCCCTCTCGGAGCTTCGGCTCTGGTTAGTTCGGCCCCGACATCATTCTCGGAGCCTTCTCTGTCGGTGCCGGGGGCGGTTCCGGTCTCTTCGGAGCCGGGACTAACTTTGGTATCTGATAGGGGAGCCTTCGAGGTGATGAGGAGTGTGCTGGATCCAGTGTCCACTCCAAGGTTAAGTTCTGCAGCTCCTCCCTCTACAGTGCCTGTTACGGTCTCTGGCCACCCTCCTATATCTGACAGCAGAGATCCGAAGCGTAGGGTACCCACCTTGGGTGTCTCCTCCTCTTCTGAGGGCTCCCCTGTAATTTCAGGGGAACCCCCTAGGAAAAGAAAGTGCAAGAGGAAGCACATAGACTCCCCCGAGTCTGTCATGTCAGACACCGACTTGGATGAGTTGGAGGGTTCCCCCAGATCCCCCTCTGAGGATGTCTCTTTCTCAGACATCCTAGAGATCCTAAAACAGAGGGGAAATTGGTCCACTCTCAAACCTTCTGAGGACGAGTCGGTTTACCTTGACACTTTTGGATCTCGCCCTTCCACCTCTTGGGTGTCTCCCCCTTTCGACCCACTAATGGAGGTAGTGGCTAGAAAGGCGTGGGCAGCTCCTGACTCAATGGAACCTACCCCTAGGAGGCCTTCTAAATTTATTTCTGCACCAGAGGACAAGTCCTTTCTCACCAAAGGCGTTTCAGTTGATGCTATGGTGGTAGCAGCAGCCACTAAGAAGGAATTGAAACACACCAAACAGTGCTCACATTAGTAACACTCAAGATCTGATTAATGAAGTATCTAAAATTTCTTGGAACAGTGACTTTTATTGGGTGACTATTGATGTCAAGTCATTATATACAAACATTAATATCAGATGGGGGCTTGAAGCCATTCATAATATGTTAGGTGAAGGTCCTAGGACTAGTTTTTTGATTTCCCTATTGGAATTTTGTTTAACTCACAATTACTTTGCATTCAATGATGAGTATTTTTTACAAACTAAGGGGACGGCTATGGGAGCAGCTTATGCTCCCACTTATGCCATTATATACATGGACTCCTTTGAAAAGAAATTTATTTATCCTTCAGATTTCTTTAAACATAAAGTTATATTGTATAAGCGTTTTATTGACGATTTAATTTTTATATGCAAAGGGGATGTAATAGAATTTTGTGAATTTTTTGAATCTTTGAATGAAAATGAACATGATTTGTCATTCTCGTATGAGATTAATAGGAATCAAATTAATTTTTTGGACCTGACACTATTTGAAAGAAACAATATTATTGGATTTAGACCCTACAGGAAAAATACGTCAGTTAATATGTTTTTGCATGCTACCAGTATGCATCCCCCACACCTGTTAAGAGCTTTGCCTCATGGAGAATTTAAAAGAATATATCAGCATACTAGTATAGAATCTGAGTTGGATTATGAGTTAAATGAGGTATTTCTTAGATTATGTGAAAGAGGTTATGATAAAAAGCAGTTATTAATAAGTATGAATAATATTATGAACAAGCAGAAAACATTCAGGAAGTTAGAAAGGAATGTTTTAGATTCTAAGAAAAAAGATAGAGACGTGGAAGAGGTATTTTTTGTAACAAGGTATACTGCCTTTTCTGAAAAATTTGTCTCTATAATTAAGAGATTTTGGCATTTGGTTAGTGAGGATGATTATATAGGTGAGCTTTTTCTTGATCACATAATATTTTCTTACAAGAAGGGAAAGAATTTAAAGGAAATACTGAATAATAACCTTTTAATCAAAAGAATTTCTAATACTACTAATATGGGATCTTTCAGGTGTGGTTCCTGCAGTTTATGTGATAGAATTTTTGATGTCAGTTCTATTAATAATGTTAACCACTACCCTAAGCACTGTTTTAACTGTAAATCTATTGGTGTTGTATATACACTTACTTGTAGTTGTAATAATGTATGGTATATTGGACAAACCAAAAGAATGGTTAGGGTTAGAATTCTAGAACATTTAAGAGACATTCGAAATTTAAATTTATCTAGTCCAGTTGCCAAACATTTTTTTGAAGCTCACGAAGGAAAAGCTGATAGTTTAAAATTTAGTATTTTGGGCAAGCCCTTCTGTTGCAAAGGTGACAACATTTGTGATAGATTACTGGAGCTAGAGACTAGGATGATTTTAAAGTTCAATACTTTAAAACCTTTTGGACTTAATTTGGAATTAGGTATATGATAAATTGATGGATTATTTAATATGTCAGGAATATTTCTTGATAATAAATTATATAAAATGTTTATACTTTTATATATAATATTATTTAATAAATAATATAACTAGTATAAAATATACTTAGTTTATGTGAATATTTATTTAAATATAGGAAGATCACTTTAAATATGTCAGAAGCTTTTTTTCCCTCCTTTTTTTGTAATTAAATTATGTAATGGATTGATTAATTGATCCAATTAATGTTTATATAAATACTGCTACTATGCTACATTGAATTGTGATCCTTTGAAGGCGAATTGCCGAGGTACCAGATCTTTTGGGAGGAAATAAAGAGAATTTCGCTGGATTAAGTATTGGCTGTTTGGTGTGTTTCAGTATACTTATTTTTGCTTTTGCATCGTTTGTTTTACTAAGAAGGAATTGGCTGATCCTTCTGTACCTGTTCATCCTCCTAACAAATAGTCCAGGACCATGGACAGGTACGGCAAGCGGACATTTGCTTCAGCGACCTTTACTATGCGATCGCTGAACTATTTATGTAATTTCACCCGCCTTCAGAGAGACCTGCTCAAAGAGCTGGGTGAAACGGTACAGGATCCTTCTGCTGCAGGGTATCAGGACAAGATAAACTCCCAGCTGGCCACCCTGAACTCCATTGTTAACTCCTCCATGTGGCTTATCTCTTACGCAGCCGATGGAGCGAGTAGGGCCGCTGGCACAGGTGTTGCGTTGAGACGTCACGCTTGGATGCGACTCTGTAACTTTGCCGATCCCTTCAAGGCGTCCTTCACCAACACCCCCTTTGATGGTTCAGAATTGTTTGGACCTCAGGTGAAGAATACCCTCACCAGATGCGAGCAAGATGGTAAGACTCTCTCTCTGCCATGGGAGTCCATTTTTACACACCTTCTAGACCTTATCCTAAGGGACAGAGAGGTGGAAAGATGTGGTTCCACAAACCACAGGGAGTCGCGCCTGCCGCACGTGGTGAATTTCCCCTTAGAGGCAGAGGGGGGAATAATAACAGACGCTGCCCTAGGGGCAGAGGGGGTCCACAGAACCTGGGTTCCAGGGAATCTTTCCCTGACCAACCCTTTCAGCATCCCTGAGAAGCTGCCCGACTGTCCACCATCGGAGGCAGTCGGGGGAAGATTATCTCTGTACCCGGAAGCCTGGCAATCCCTCTCCCAAGACACATGGGTGCAGAAGATCATATCCGAGGGTTACAAAATTCCCTTCACTTCCCCTCCGGTACAATCGCCAAGACCCCTACCAGACGTACCACCCGCACAAAGGGGTCAGGCTCAGCTAGAAATAAAAAAGCTGTTAACAAAAAGAGTCATCCAGGCAGTCCCAGCAGATCAGCTAGGATCCGGAATCTACTCCAGATTCTTTTTAGTACCAAAAAAGACTGGAGACTGGAGACCCATTTTGGACCTCAGCAGATTGAACAACTCTGTACAAAAGACAAAATTTCGGATGGTAACACTGCAGTCCATTCTACCCTTTTTGGGCAGAGACAACTGGGTGTGCTCCTTAGACCTCCAGGACACGTACTATCATATAAAGATACACAGGCGCTCCAGGAGGTTTCTCCGCTTCCGGCTGGGAGCCAGTCATTATCAATTCAGAACCCTGCCCTTTGGTCTCACCACAGCCCCCCGGGTGTTCACCAAATGCTTGGCAGTGGTCATGGCTCACCTGAGACAAAAAGGATTCCAGGTGTTTCCATATCTAGATGACTGGCTCATTTCCACTACCACCAAGCAGCATATTATAATGGGCAGGGATTACACTATTCAACTTTGCAACAGTCTAGGTATTTCTATAAATTTTGCAAAGTCCTCCTTGTCGCCTTGTCAATGTATAAACTTTATAGGCGCCGTATTAAACACCACAGAAAGGTCTGCAACATTACCACCTCAGAGAGTGTCAGACATAAGGCGGAATGTTCAGTCCCTGTTTCAGCCCAACAGAGTTCAAGTCAAGCTAGTATTGAAAGCGTTAGGCCTCATGGCAGCGGCGATTCTTCTACTCCCATTAGCCCGCTTCCACATGAGGCTCCTTCAATGGATGCTGTTTTCTCAGTGGTCCTTTCAACAGCTACCAATGACTCACAATATTTTGATAACCCCTTCTTGCAAGAATCATCTCTCCTGGTGGATGGTTTCCCCTCAGCTTTTTCAGGGCAGACCCTTTGTTCTCCCCCCCCCCAGTTGCCATGGTGACAACGTATGCCTCCCTGATCGGGTGGGGGGGGCATTATCAGGGCTGGATGGTCCAGGGCACATGGCAATAATCAGAAGACCACCTGCACATAAATGTCCTGCAGATGAGGGTGGTGCTTTTGACGTTGCAAGCCCTTCAGAGCTCTCTTCCCACAGGGACTATAGCAATTCAAACGGACAATATGTCTGTAGTGTGGTACATAAACAAGCAGGGCGGAACAAAGTCCTACCCCCTATGTCGAGAAGCACTCAGACTTTGGCAATGGGCGATTTCCTCTCAACGGTTTCTGATAGCAACGCACATCCCCGGGAAGTCCAACGTCATAGCGGACAGATTGAGCAGAACTATCCTCATGCCTCACGAGTGGTCTCTAAATCAAGCAGTAGCAGACAGAATATTTCAGAAGTGGGGCCAGCCTTGCTGCGATCTTTTCGCAACTCCTCAAAACAGCAAGTGCCTCGACTTCTTCACACTCTTTCCTCTACCAGGCCATCCCCCCAGAGACGCTCTTGTTCATGTTTGGCCCCGGGGTCTTCTATATGCCTTTCCTCCCTTGCCATTGATCCCGCAATTAATTCAGAAAGCAACTGCATTGAGATCCACAATGATCCTCATTGCCCCGTTTTGACCTCGACAAGTATGGTTTCCGTTTCTGCACAGTTACCTACTGGAACAGCCTTGGCATCTGGAACCCCTTCCGGATCTGTTGACCCATCTCACGGGCAAGCTGCATCAGTCTCTTCATTCCCTCAACCTCACAGCTTGGTTGCTCCACTTCCAGCCTTAGCCAGGCTTCCCCTTATTTCTCCTCCTGTTTGTGATATCATTCTAGCTTCCCATAAGTCCAATACTAGGAAGACGTATGCGAGTAAATGGAAGCGTTTTTCGCATTGGGCACAAACTAAGTCCCTAGATCCTTTTCATGCACCCATTCATAAGGTTCTAGATTTTCTGGCGGAGCTTTTTCATTCAGGGTCATCGTCGGCCACTATCAGGGTACAATTAGCGACCATTGCTAATTTTCATGTTGGGCTCTCAGAAGCAAATATTATGTCCCACAAACTTTGTAAAGCCTTCCTCAAGGGCATCTTTTTGCTTAGACCTCCAGTTAAAGATCCACCTCCACAGTGGGATTTGAATTTAGTTCTAACCTCATTGATTCTGCCTCCCTTTGAACCTGCAGCTTCTTGCTCCCTCAAGCTTCTTTCTTGGAAAACTCTGTTTTTAGTAGCCATAACATGTGCCAGAAGGGTATCGGAACTTCAAGCTTTGTCGGTCCATCCCCCTTATTTGGTCTTTCACAAAGACAGGGTAACTCTCAGAACAAACCCTTCCTTCCTACCGAAGGTGTCCTCGGAAACAAATCTAAACCACTCCATTGACTTGCCTGTCTTCTTCCCAGACTATGCTAACAGGGCTGAACAGAAATTACATTCATTAGATGTTCATCGCCAATTACGGTATTATCTAGACAGGACAAAACAACTCAGAAAGTCAGACCAGCTCTTTCTCTCTTATGCTGCAGGAAAGAAAGGGCTTCCGGTATCGAAGGTTACTCTTTCCAGATGGTTGACCTCTATTATTACCTTTGTCTATGAGTTGAGACACAGGCAACTTCCATCTAGGCCTAAGGCTCATTCAACCAGAGCACTATCAACATCAACGGCATTTCAAGCAAGGTTACCACTAGATGCCATTTGTGCAGCAGCTACATGGGCTTCCAAACATACCTTTATTGCCCATTACAAACTTGATATAGCCTCCAGAAATAGAGCTGACTTTGGTTCCACCGTACTCAGGAGTCTGTTCCATTGAGCCACCCAGGACTAAGATGCAAGGGACGCTGTCCCATCCAGCAAGAATGAAGGCGAGAATGACAACTTAACATTAAGAAGTTATGTTCTTACTATAATGTTCCATGTTAGTTGTCTTCTTCTCGCCTTCTTTCTTGCGTCCCTCCCTCCTGCCCCCTAGCCTGGATAGACTTCAGGTCTCTGAGTCCTTCCATTTCTGGAGATATAACATGTTACGGTTTCCCAGTATCCTTAATGTTACTAGCAGGGAGCCCGTACTTGCAAATGAGGATTATGATATTATGATATTATGATATTATATTTATACTATGTCTTAGCTTCCAAACAAGATCTGGGGAGTTAGCGCATGGTATTGTGGATTATAGGGCTGCCTCGAGCCGGTAAAAATAGCTCTCGAGCTATAGTATAGGCCGAGTCGGAGCCGAGGATCGGCTCTGAACCCATCCAGCAAGAAAGAAGGCGAGAAGAAGACAACTAACATGGAACGTTATGGTAAGAACATAACTTCTTATTCCAGAACTAGAAGAAACAAGGATATTTGCTTTACAGGGAAACACAGAATACCCTGAAAGGGTGGGGGAATTCCCATTGTCCAGGGTACACATTATTACTTTCAGAACCCAATTGTCTAAAACAAGTTGGTGATACAGAGGAAGATATAGATTTACAGAGAGAAAGATACTGCCAGGGTGGGGTCGGTGGGGGATGGCGGGAGCCTGACAAATAGTCATTTTAACTTTTTGGACTGTCCTTGATTTTGAGAGGCTTTTCCTTTGTTTTTGAAGCCTCCTTGCCATTTCTTTTTAAAATACTGTTTGCTGGCACCTTGCTACTTAAAATGCTTTGTGAAAAGGGAGCTGTGTTTGAAGGATGTGTTTTATTTACCTTAAAAAGAAAGGTTACAAAAATCTGTGTCACCCCTAGAATCAATTGACTTTCTCCTCTCATCAGATCTCTTAAGCACTTCAGCTGCAGAAGGGCCAAGCAGAACTTTTTTATCCATGAAATAATTTAAAATGTTAGTTTTAACATCTTCAGTTAGATTTGGAGAATGTAGCACAGCAAATGACCCAGAAGCAGCAGCCCCGAAGACAATATCAGCAGCATCATGAAAATACCTTAAGTCATGTTTAATTACACGAGAAGCAGAAACAGAGACATTCAAACATTTTAACCTAAGAAGAGAGAATGTTACCAGTTAGCTTTTTGTGTTCTCAGAAGAAAAAAGTAAAAACTTTAAAATGAGACCCTGGTAGTTTAACAATTTGAATGCAAGAGTGGCAGAAAAAAACGTTCTTCCTAAATTTGTTAAAAGCTTTTCCATATTATCAAAAAATAATGAGATTACTGTTGGCCTTTTGTCTAACAGAAGTATTTTCAGATAAAAAAAAATCACTGCAGAGTCTGCTTTAGGTTAGAAAACAAGTATTTTTGAGTCTGAGGTACATTATGTAACCTGTCAGACTTCCTAGGGGCAAGAGGTAGACTGTCAGGTAAACTTGAAGCTGTCTAGAAAACATTCCCCAAAGCAGATAAAACAGGAAGGATATCTGCAGGTTCAGGAAAATCCAGCTGTAACAAATCATAGTACATTTTCTGGGCAATAGGAATATCATTCTGCTCTCATTTGAAAACTTCTTTCATTTTAGATACAGCTTCAGGAAAAGAAAAAGTCTTCTGGAGGGAAATCTGAAGCCACACATTCCTCAGAATCTGAGTCTTCAGCTTGTGAAATGAGCACTGAAGAACAACATTCTCCTTTCAGTCCCTACTCTTCTGAGTTAAAATCAGTGTTATAATGAGATTGGGCTCTCTTTTCCTATCAGAAGAGGACAGTGACATAATGAAAGCAGAAATCAATTCCCCATCCATAGAAAGAGAGATAGAAAAAAAAACATTGTATGTTAAGTTGTCTATCTCGCCTTCATTCTTGCTGGATGGGTTCGGAGCCGACCTCGGCTCCGACTCGGCCACTCTAAAAGCTCGAGAGTTGGTTCCACCGGCTCGAGGCTCCCCTTATATCCCACAATGCTAGGCGAGAGTTACCTCAGATCTCGTTTGCCGCTACAGCTTCGAGGTTGGTTGCTTCTACCGGTTCCTGGTGAGTGTTAGCTTTTTCTTCTAAAAGTTACTCTTTTTCCCCCTTTTTAAGTTAAATTCTTCCTAGATTAGTGTAGATCATAAAACTTTATCCCCGACCCTAATTTTTCCCGTTTCTTTACTAAAAGAACCTTTGGTTCTTCCTTTGGGCCTTAGGCCTTCCCTTCCCTAGTGGAGTGTTTGTGTAGTTTACTTTAATTTTATTGTACTTAAATTCTAGTATTACTACTGAAATTATTATTTTTTGCTGACAGGGTATAACTTGTGTGTTTGGGAGTGTGTTTGTGTACACCTGTCAGTTAGGGCAATGTCTAAAGAAGCAAAGGTCTCCGGATTCAAGAAGTGTGATGCGTGCTGTCAGAAAATGTCTCTGACAGACACTCACACTTCTTGTGTCTATTGTCTGGGGCCTTTGCACCTGCAGGACTCCTGTGCTGTGTGCCATGGCTTCAGCCCCAGGGTCCTGCAGGAAAGAAAAAATAAGTTGATTCTGAGAGGCTTATTGAAGCCAGAGGATTCCCTGTCAGTTTCAACAGGGAAGCCCTCTAAGGCATCGAGGTCTTCGGCTCCGGCTTCTGAGCCGAGACCTCAGGTTGTTCAACCTTTGCCTTTATCGGCTCCGGCTGGAGCCGATAAGTCTCAGTCCACAGTTTCTGTGGCTTCTCGGCTCGGCCGGAGCCGAGGTTATTGAGTACCCGTGTCGGCTCCGACCAGACCTTCGGAGCCGACAACTAGAAAGAGGTCTAGGTCACCTTCTCTTGGCTCCGTTCATTCGGCTCCAGGATTTCCCCTGCTGTCTGAACGGAGCCAAAGGTCTCATTCCTCTAGGTCATCGAGGCTGTCCGATCATGACCTTCAGAGAGTGGTGAGTCGATTACTTAAGTCCGAGGCACTAGCCCAGATGCTTCAGAGCCCGACTCATCAGTCGGTGCCTGCCCCGGTCCATCAACTCTTTCCTCCTTCGACTCTTTTGAGTTCTGAGCCGGGTCGTGTCGGAACCGAGACTGTGATTACTTCGGAGCCGAGACAATTGTCTTCGGCTCCGCTGCCGCTCTGTTTTCTTCTTTGGAGGAATCTCGGCGCCGGACTTCCCTCGTCGGCTCCGAGGGGGTGAGTGGCATCGGACCCTTGTCCCACCCCCCTCTCCCTCTCGGTGCTTCGGCGCTGGTGAGTTCGGCTCCGACATCGACCTCGGAGCCATCACTGTCAGTGCCGAGGGGGGTTCTTAGCTCCTCGGAGCGGGGACCTCTGGCTCTGCCTGACAGGGGTGCATTCGAGGTCATGCGGAGTGTGTTAGAGCCTGGCTCTACTCCACAGTCGGCTCCGTCCGCCCCTCCCTCTATGCTGCCTCAGGGTAAGTCGACTCACTCCCTCATCCCGGACCGCAGAGAGCCAGCTCCTCAGGAGCCCCTGTGGGATTTCATCCTCTTCGAGGCCTCTCCTGATTTGGCAGAAGAGCCCCTCGGAAGAGGAAGTGCAAGAGGAAACACATTGACTCACCTGAGTCTATCACGCCAGACACAGATCTGGATGATTCTGAGGGTTCCCCGTTCCCCTTCTGAAGATGTCTCATTTGCAGACATTCTGGAGATCCTGAAACAGAGGGAAATTGGCCAGCCCTCAACCCTTCGGAGGACGAATCTGTGTATCTTGAGGCGTTTGGCTCTCGTCCTTCCACCTCCTGGGTGTCCCCCTTGACCCCCTCATGCAGGTGGTTGCTAAGAAGGCATGGACGGCTCCTGATTCAGTGGACCCCACTCCCAGGAGACCCTCTAAATTCATCACAGCTCCATCAGACAAGCAATTTTTATCAAAAGGAGTTTCTGTGGATGCTATGGTGGTAGCTGCTGCCACAAAGAAGGAACTGGCTGATCCTTCAGTGCCTGTCCATCCACCTAACAAGGAATCTAGGTCCATGGATAGGTACGGAAGCGGATGTTCTCCTCAGCGACATTTACCATGCGTCGCTGAATTACCTGTGCCATTTCACTCGCCTTCAAAGGGACTTGATCAAGGAAGCGAGTGAAATGTTAAAGGATCCTACAGCTGCGGGTTTCAAGATAAAATGAACACGCAGCTGGCTACCCTTAATTCCATATCTAACTCCTCCATGCGCTCTCTCTTATGCGGCCGATGGAGCGAGCAGAGCTGCAGGGACAGGTGTAGCCTTACGTAGGCACTCCTGGATGCGGCTATGCAATTTTATGGACCCTTTCAAGACGTCTTTCACGAACTCCCTTTTGATGGATCATCTCTTTGGTCCTCAAGTGAAAGAAACCCTGACTAGGTGCGAGACTGATGGCAAGACCCTTTCTGCCGCCGGAGTCCGTTTTCGACTCCTTCTAGGCCTTACCCCAAAGGCCAGAAGGGTGGGAAGATGTGGTTCCGTAAACAATCTCAAGGGACTTCGCCTGACGACAGAGTCGCTTTTCCTACCAGAGGCAGAGGTGGGAATAACAATGGTAGACGCCGCCCTAGGGGCAGGGGGTCCGCAGAACCAGGGCAATCGGGAAGCCTTTCCTGACAAGCCCTTTCAGCATCCCTGAGGTGTTGCCCGACTGCCCATCTTCGAGGCAGTCGGGGAAGATTGTCACTGTACCCAGAAGCCTGGCTATCCCTGACTCAAGACAAATGGGTACAGTCCATCATTTCGAAGGCTATTATATCCCCTTTCTTCGCTTTTCCAAATCAGTCAAAAAATCCCTTCCAGATGTTCCACCCGCTCAAAGGGATATAGCAGCTTTGGAAATTTCAAAACTGCTTGCAAAAGAGCAATTCAGTCAGTGCCAGCAGACCAACAAGGATCCGGAATCTACTCAAGGTTCTTTTTAGTTCCAAAGAAAACAGGGGACTGGAGACCGATTTTGGATCTCAGTGTCTTGAACAAATCAATCAAGAAAACAAGATTTCGGATGGTCACGCTGCAATCCATTCTTCCCCTTTTGGGCAAAGGAAACTGGATGTGCTCTATAGACCTTCGGGATGCGTACTATCACATAAAAATGAACAGACGCTCCAGAAGATTCCTCCGCTTCAGGCTGGGAACCAGTCATTTTCAGTTCAGGGCCCTGCCCTTTGGTCTCACCACTGCCCCCCGGGTGTTTACCAAATGCATGGCAGTGGTGGCTTCTCACCTGAGACGACAAGGATTCCAGGTGTTTCCATATTTGGACGACTGGCTTCTCACAGCTCCCACCAAGCATCTCCTTCTGATGGCCAGAGATTATACTTTTCGCGTTTGTCAAAACTGGGTATTTCAATAAATTGCGAAAAGTCTGTTTTGTCGCCTTGTCGTACACTTACCTACATAGTTGCAAATTTAGATACTATAAACATGTCTGCAAGGCTAACGAACCAAAGGATATCAGACATTCACAAATTGGTGTCACTTCTTCTCAACAACAACAGAGTCAAAGCCAGGTTAGTTCTAAAGGTGTTGGGAATCATGGCAGCGCCATACCTCTCCTTCCATTGGCCAGATACCACATGCGGATCCTTCAGTGGATGCTTTTACCCAATGGTCATACCAGGAACTTCCAATGTCTCACACCATTATGATCACGCAAGCGTGCAAAAGCATCTCATGTGGTAGTCGTCTTCCCCCCAGCTCCTGTCGGGAAGACCATTTGTTCCCCCTCCTCCGGTTGCTACTCTGACAACGGATGCCTCCCTGATCGGGTGGGGGGGGCATTATCAGGGCAGGACAGTCCAGGGCACATGGCAACCAAACGAATGCCACTTGCACATAAATGTTCTGGAGATGAGAGCAGTGCTTTTAGCGTTGCAAGCCCTTCAAGACTCTCTTCCCTTGGGAACGATTGCAATCCAGACAGACAATATGTCTGTAGTGTGGTACATCAACAAACAAGGCGGAACCAGATCATACCCCCTGTGTCGAGAAGCACTCAGACTGTGGCAATGGGCGATTTCTTCTCAGCGTTTTCTGATAGCAACACACATCCCCGGGAAGTCCAATCACATTGCGGACAAGTTGAGCAGAGCTATACTCATGCCTCACGAGTGGTCTCTGAAAGACTCTGTAGTGAGAGAAATCTTTCTCAAGTGGGGTCAGCCTTGCTGCGATCTTTTTGCTACTCCCCAGAACAGCAAGTGCAGAGAATTCTTCACTCTATTCCCTTTACCAGGCCAACCCAGCAGGGACGCTCTAGTCCAAGTTTGGCCCCGGGGACTTCTGTATGCATTTCCTCCTTTCCCACTTATCTCTCAAGTAATACAGAAAGCTATCGCTCAGAAGGCCTCTTTGATCCTCATTGCTCCTTACTGGCCTCGACAAGTGTGGTTCCCCTTTCTACATCGATTTCTTTTGGAGCGACCGTGGAATCTGGACCTAGTTCCAGATCTTTTGATCCACCAGTCGGGTCAGTTTCATCGCTCCCTCCCCTCTCTGAACCTCACTGCTTGGTTCCTCCAGTTCCAACCGTAGCCAGGCTTCCTCAATTATCTCACTCTGTTAGAGATATATTGATAGCTTCCCATAAATCTTCCACTCGAAAGATTTATTTGAGTAAGTGGAAACGCTTCTCTTATTGGGCACAAGGAAAGGACATAGATCCTTTCACCGCTTCCATCCAACTAGTCCTTGATTTTCTAGCTGAACTCTTCCATGCAGGTTCATCTCCATCTACTGTTAAGGTTCAATTGGCAGCTATTTCTAATTTCCATGTGGGTATTTCTGAATCTGCCCTAATGTCCCACAAACTTTGCAAAGCCTTTTTGAAAGGAGTTTTTCTTCTCAGACCTCCTATAAGAAATCCTCCTTCTCCTTGGGACCTAAATTTAGTTCTTGCTTCTTTGATTCTTTCCCCTTTCGAACCTGCAGCTTCATGTTCCTTGAAATTATTATCATGGAAAACTCTCTTTCTGGTGGCTATCACATCAGCTAGAAGAATTTCAGAACTTCAAGCACTCAGTTGTCGTTCTCCTTATCTTGTGTTCCATAAGGACAGAGTTTCCTTACGAACTAACCCGTCCTTTTGCCTAAGGTGGTTTCAACATCAAATCTAAATCAAACCATTGACCTCCTGTCTTTTCCCAGAGTATTCAAATAGGTCTGAACAAAAATTACACTGCCTGGATGTTCATCGTCAATTAAGGTACTACTTGGATAGGACGAAACAATTCAGAAAATCTGATCAGCTGTTTGTCTCCTATGCGAAAGCAGAAAGGGACTTTCAGTTTCAAAGGTATCATTATCCAGATGGCTAACATCTTTGATTTCCCTGGTATATGAAATTAGACAACAAAATTGCCTAATAAACCTAAAGCCCATTCCACCAGAGCTTTGGCTACTTCTTTAGCCTTCCAAGACAGACTGCCTATTGACACCATTTGTGCAGCTGCTACTTGGGCTACTCCTCACACTTTTATTTCTCATTATAAGTTGGATTTAGCTTCTAGGCATAGAGCTAATTTTGGTTCCACTGTTCTCAGGAGTCTGTTCCGTTAGGCCACCCGGGACAAGGTGCTAGGGACGTGGTCCCATCCAGCAAGAATGAAGGCGAGATAGACAACTTAACATATAGAAGTTATGTTCTTACCATAACGTTCCATGTTAGTTGTCTTCTTCTCGCCTTCTTCTTGCGTCCCACCCTCCTTCCCCCTGGCCTGGACAGACCTAGAGGAGTTGTGATCGTGACCTCTCTTTCTACCACCTCTTTCTTAGTCATATGCTATTATGCATATTTCTTGGTTCAGGATGTAGGTCACCCTTTTTCTTCCTGTTGTTAGAGGTGGATTCTGTTTTTACAGTTATACTGTTACTGTTATAAGCTGGGTTAGCTTACAAACGAGATCTGAGGTAACTCTCGCCTAGCATTGTGGGATATAAGGGGAGCCTCGAGCCGGTGGAACCAACTCTCGAGCTTTTAGAGTGGCCGAGTCGGAGCCGAGGTTGGCTCCGAACCCATCCAGCAAGAAGAAGGCGAGAAGAAGACAACTAACATGGAACGTTATGGTAAGAACATAACTTCTATATTTTCCTTTTGGTTTCATGTGAGATTCCCAGGAAAAAGACTGACCTAAAGCAGGTACATTCTCCCAGGTTCCCTTTCCTAGCTACTGTATACATTTGCATCTACCCCTTTCCCCAACACCAACAAGACACTTTCCCATGGAGTTCAACCCTGCAGCCACAGATGACATGTCTATCTCTTGAATCTTAGTGGCTGTAGTTGCTGCACCAGATTGACCTGAGGAAAATGATGAGCAATCTGATGAACCAAGTCCAGCCACAGCAGAGTCACCCATCAGTAGCTGAGGCAAATAAGAGCTGTCCTGACACACAAAGACTTCCTCATAACTTTCTTCTTCTAGTGGAAAATAGAAGAAAGAATCAAGGAGACTGGTAACTGCTCAGTAGGTCCAGCTGAGAAGGTAGCCTTTAAGCCAGGAAGCACTACATGAAGGAGTTAGTAAACTTCAAAACAGCTCAAAAACAGGTTTTGAAGTAAAAACACACTGAAAGACCTCAAATACACCACCTCATGTCCCTAAGACAAAAACACAAAAACAATGTGTGAAAATTTTCAAACAACAGATTAAAACAGAAATATTTCACTCATGCATTCATTGTGGTAAAATCCCCCAGGACAGTGAAGGAGTAAACAAAAGTAAGTTTTCTAGCCAAGTCATATATATATTGTGGTCTCATTTTTTGTGGCACAGGGGCCTGGCATTTTGGTAGGGGTGTGTACACTTTTTATATCCACTGTAAATAACTTACGCTATCATATGTTATTATCTGCTATATTTTCATAAGTAAATGTGTAAACCAAAATGCTCATGTAAATGTCTTGTATATTATATGTTAGCAATTGTTCTGGAGCTTTTCTCCCCGGGCCTCCACTGAAAAACGCACAGCTCTGCCAGTCGGACCTCCCCAGTAAACAAATGTAAACGAACAAAAAAATATAAACATATCTTTCACAAAATAAATAAATAAATAAAAACCTGATGTTGTCTTTCTTGTGCATTCCTCAATTGACGGGTTTTGGATCCAACCTCAACTCCAACTTTGGCCACTTCTAAAGACTTGGATCCACAGCCCATGCTCATTTTCTTACTCATAGTCCTCCTTTCTAGTCAGAATTACTTCAGATCTCATTTGCCACTTCAGAGAATGGACATAGTCTCCGTAACTCGGGTGTTTGGAGTGTTTTTGGATAAGTGTTATCTTCATAACATTTTATAAGTAACACTCTTTCTTGTTCTCTCCCATTTGTACTATATATATATATATATATATATATATATATATATATATTTATATTTATATATATATATATATATATATATATATATATATATATATATTTATATACACACACACATACGTATAAAGCATCTGCTTATTCTAGTTTATTATACTGTTTTTGACACAGGCTTTTTCCGTACTTGCAGTTGCAATATTTTAACTTTTCCGTCCTACTTCTACCTTCATAGTACTTTTCTTTATTACCATTGCTAATAATTATGGCTGTTTTCACCATTGTTGGTTCTCTCTCTCCTTTCCTTTTTCTTTTTCCATGAAGCTACAATGTTGGATAAGCCAACCGGATTTAAAAAATGCACCTCCTGTGTGCACAAGATACCCAATTCTGATGCCTGCCAAGAGTGTGTATATTGTTTGGGCTCTGCCCATTTGGACGTCAGATGTGAAATGTCTGCAGGTTTCAACCACCACATCTCGATTGAAGACCACAACAAGTTGGTCCTGAAGGGTCTGTTATCATCCACCTCTTCAACATCCTCAAATTCTGCTGGAGCTCCCCCTTCCAAAAAGCCTCCTGAGAGGCTAAGGGGGATTCATCAATTAAGGGCAAAGATGATAGGAAACTGTCCCCTGATCACTCTCCCTCTGCTGTTTCAGGTTCAGCTCTACCCTGAAAAATGTCTAGATTGTCAGGTCAATCAGGTCTAATAGATTCAATAGGGTCAAAGTCTAACTTTCCAGCTCACTGCTCCTCTGCCTTCACTCTGAAGACAATTTCTTCTTAGATTCATTCACCCTTTCTTCAGGAGATTCTGTGAAGGACTTCTAAGCCACAGTATACATCATCATCTCTTAAGTAATCTAGTAGCCTAACCGAAGTTAATGTGGACAGATTATGAGATTGAGTGGCACAGTGCTGCAGCAGTTAGTTTCATCACCTCACAGCAAGAGGTTCTCCAATTCAATTCTCAACTGGGGTGCCTTTTCTACAGAGTCTGCATGTCCTCCCTGCATTCATATGGGTTTCCTCTGGATGCTCCAGTTACCTCCCACATTCCAAAGACATGCACCTGGAACGTTTCTCCTCAAGCATCCACTACAAATGGACTCTGTCCCATTTGGACTTTTCCGGTAAACAAATGCTAAATAAATATGAGGAAGTTTGTTCAGGCCCAGATTCAGTTGCAAGTTATACTGGCTCAGTATCTCGTTGGACCCATAAGCCTGACATCAGCCCCTACCCAGCTTATGACTCACTCTGATCTGACATTCAGACCAGAGAATCCCAAGTCCATCTACGTTTGAGCCATAGGGATCTCAGAAATGAAACATCAGCACTGAATCTGGGGGATTAGGTTTGACTATGATGCTTTTGGAGCCATCTTTTCCTCTCAGAGCCATGGTGCTGGATAGCTGAGATCAGTCTTCGGCTTTGAGGCAGAGTCAGGGTGATGCTCTGAGCCATCCTGGACAGTTGTCTTTAGCTCCTCCCAGAGTGGCCCTTGCTTCTATGTCTTTAGTCTTTGAGGTAGTAGAGGGAGCTTTCTCCATCTCTGTGGATAAGACATACTTGCTCCTCTCAGCTCCACCCCTTCCACAACTGTCTGCTGTGGTCTTGAGCCTATGCATCCAGTCACATCAGGGCAGCTGGCCCATACAGTATTGAAGCAGTCCTCATTCAGGATTCAGCCACACTTCTGAGTCCTGTCTGGTGCATCTCATCAAGGAGCTCACTTGCAAGCATACATGCAAGAGGAGGCACTTAGATACCCCACAGGAATCCCTGACAGAAAACACAGACATCAGTGAAGGGGGAATGGTCCTCCAGATCACCCCTTGAGGATGTCTCCTTCATGAAATACCCAAGCTTTTGAGAATAAAAGGTGGTTGGTCTTCTGAGCCCCTTTCCAAGAGAAGTCAGTGTTTCAGACTTTTGAAGTCAGCTTAGCTACATCCTGGGTAGTCCTTCTGCAGATGAAATGGTGGGTCTCATCTCCCACTGGGTTGGAAAGATCCGGATGTCATAGACCCAATTCCTAAAAGACCTGAGAAGTACCTGGTTGCACCTAAGGATTGGGCCCACTGGAGCAAGGATCCCCAGTAGATGTTATGATGGTAGCAGCGGCCACTAAGAAAGAACTTTATGAGCAAAGTTCTACTGTTCATCCCCCCAGTAGACAGTTCGCAATGTTGCACAGGCTTAAGAAGTATGTGTATGTGCTAGTGACCTTTGCCCTCAAGTCGCTGAACTGTTTGGCACATGTTACAAGATTTGAGAGGGACTTGATCAAAGAGTTTTCCAGAGCCCTCCCTAGGTCCATTTCTGTGGAGGATAAGAAGACCTTTTCTTCAACTGGCCACCGTAGAGTTCCTATCAAATGTCTATATGAGACTCAGTTCCCATGCCTCAGAAGATGCTTTAAGAGCTGCAGATTCAGGAATAACTGTGAGACAGCACACTTGGATGCACCTCTATGACTTTGCAGAGCCTTTCAAGTCATCGTTCATCAATGCTCCATTTGATGCACTTACCTTATTGGGCCCCAAGGTTAAAGAAACCATGTCCAGGAGTAAACAAGATATAAAGACCTCATCTGCCATAGGGATCCATTTTTCTACACCTCAAATAACCTTTTCCCAGAATCAGAGAGGTGGCAGGAAAATATAGTTTCAGAAGTTGTAAGGCTCTTCCTAAGACTTCCATGGGGACAGGGGACTCTAATAATAAATTACACCCTCATGGCAAAGGAGGCCCACAAAATCAAGGTTTTAGAGGTCCCTTCTCTGAGAAACCCTATAAGGCACTACTGAAGGGTTACCCAACTGCTGTGCTCTGGAGGCAGATGGAGGGACACTTATCCCTGCAGCCACAAATTTGGACAGCCATCACCAAAGACTGTTTGCTGCAGAGGATTATTTCCAGAGGTTATTGCATACCCTTTTCCCTACAACCTTCCAATCACTGTAGTAAACTTTCTGATTTTCACCCAGTCATACAAAAGCAGCAGCCATAGAAATACAAACACTGCTGGAAAATAGTCATCCAAATGGTACCACCAGACCAAGAAGAATTCGGAACTTAGTCAAAGTTCTTGTTGGTGCAAAATAAAACTGGGGACCTGAGATCTATCCTGGATCTCAGCAACTTAAACCAATATGTCAAACCTCCAAGTTCCAAATAGTGATTGTTCAGTCCATTCTGCCACTTCTGCGCAAGGACGATTGGATGTGTTTGATAAATCTCCAGGATGCATACTATCACATCAAAATAGACAGGTGCTCCAGGAGGTTTCTTTGCTTCTGGCTGGGAGCCAGTCAGTACCAATTTAGAGTCCTGCTCTGTGGTCTCACCGCAGCCTCCCAGGGTGTTCACCAAGTGCATGACAGTGGTTGCAGCTGACCTAAAACTGCTGGGATTCCGGGTGTTTTCATATCTCAATGACTGGCTCTTCTCTCCTCCCACCAAGCCTCTACTGATTCAAGCCAGGGACTTCATGCTCCAACTATGACTCCAGCTAGGCATTACAGTGAACTACGCCAAGTCTCATCTCTCTCCTACTCAAGTCTTGGAGTTCATTGGTGCTAGTCTGAATATGGTTACCTAAATCACAAGTCTTCCTCACTCAAGAGTAAATACAGTACAGAATTAAACATCCCACTTACTATATCTCATCCTTCCCCACTGGCAAGGTTGATTTTACAACTCCTGGGATCTATGACAACTTCCATAACTTTAGTACTCCTAGCAGGATATTACATGAGAGTACTACAATGCTGGTTTGCAGTGCAGTGGTATATCAGATGATACCTTCTCTCTGCTCCAATATATAAATCTGCAAAGAACACATCACCTGGTGGATGCCGCAAGAGACGTTTCTCAGGGCCACCCTTTTATCCTTCCACCACCCATAGCTACTGTGACTATGGATACCTCCCCAGAGGCGCATTACTTGGGAAAGCATTTGATCCCAGTTGGAGGCCAATCTTCACATCAATTTCCTGGAAATGAGAGCACTCCTATTAGCATTACAGACATTTCAAGATGTTCTCCCTCCAGGCATGATTGCCATTCAGACAGATGATATGTCATTTGCCTGGTACATCAAAAAGCAGGGGGTAGCCAAGTCTTAACCCCTATGTCAAGGGACAATTAGAGTTTGTTAGTGGACGCTTTCTATTAGCAATGCATATCTTAGGAAAGTCCAGTGTTCTACCAGACAAATTGAGGAGATCCATCTTACTCCTTCACAATTGGTATCTCAACCCTGTGGTGGTGGAAATGATTTCCCATCAAAGGGGCCAACCATGCTACAGTCTCTTTGCTTCCCTCTCAACTCTAAGTGCAGCAGATACTTCATCCTAATTTCTCCAGAAAGGGAGTCGCTAAGAGACTCTATAGTCAAAGATTGGCCCCCTGAGCTGCTGTACACTTTTCCTCCTACTCCACTATTTTCCAAATTTCTACAGAAAGCATCTTACAGGAAGCAGGATGTGCAAAGTATTCCTTGTTGCTCCTTTCTGGCCTTGAAAAGTATGGTTCCCCTTTCTGTGTCATCATCTCATCTCCTTGGGTGTTGGATTTGAACCAGGATTTTCTCTGTCATCTATACGGAATAGCTCACCCAGACATCCAGACCCTCAAATTTACTGCATGGTTTCTCCACTTTCAATGATAGCTAGACAGTCCAGGTTTTCATCTCCAGTCAAATACATTCTTATATTCTCTCAGAAGGATTATATGAGAAAAGTGTATAAGAGCAAATGGAAAAGATTCTCCAACTGGGTTGTGTAGAGACAACTAGATTCTTTTTCCGCACCCATTCCAGCTATTCTAGATGTTGTTGCTTCCATATTTAACAGTGGTGCTAGTTATTCTGCTGTAAAGATTCACTTTGCAGCTATCTGCAGTTTTCATGTAGGACATAACCAATCCTCTGTAGCATCATGTAGATTATGTAAAGCTTTTTTTAAAGTTGCCTTCTTACTCTTAACCCCCCCCCCCAAATAAGGACCTTACTCCACCCTGGGATTTAAATATACTTTTCCAAGCTCTGACTTGACCCCCATTTGAACCACCTGCCAAGGCCGACTTAAAATTTTTGTCTTGGAAAACAATTTTTTGGTCATGATCACATAGTCCTATTGAGTATCAGAACTCCAGGCCCTCTCTTCTAAGCCAACATATCTAATTTTTCACAAGAACATGGTGTCGCTCTGCACTAATCTTTCCTTTGTACCTAAAGTGGCTTCAGAAACAGTTGTGAACCAATCCATCATCCACCCTGCTTTCTTTCCAATGTTTTCCAGTAAAGGAGAGTACATGCTGCACTTTTTAGATGTGCATAGCCAACTTTGATTCTATATCCACAGAATGAAAGATTTCAGAAAATCAGACCAGCTGTTTATTAACTAGGTAAATCTGTCTCAAAGGTGACTTTAGCCTAGTGGCTCGCTGATTTCATCTGTTTTGCCTATAAAGAAACTGGATTGATACTTCCTAAACCTTCTAAGGTTCTTTCCACTAAATCCATGGCCACATCTTCTGCCTTCTGGTCTAGAGCTTCTATAGATGACATTTGCAGAACTGCTACTTGGTCAAACTTGCATATCTTCGTTGCTCACTACAAATTGGACATCTTCTTTAGGAATAAAGCACCATTTGGCTCTGCTGTAGTCCAGAACATCCTTTCTTGGGAACCACTCTGGGGTTTCTTAAGCTGGAGACTGCACCCATCAGTTGTGGAATGGACGAAAAAGACAACATCAGATATAAAAGTTATGTACTCAGCATAACTGTGCATCTGTGATGTATGTTTTCATCCTTCCTCTACCTCCTAGCCTCCATCCCCCTTCCTACTTAATTCTTTTTAATTCCTAAGTCTACTAGTTTGACCTGAGGAGTAATGTATTGCCTGACTGTTGATGAGGTCCAGCTCTTTCCTCCTTTGTATCCTACTTTATGTAGTTGTTTCAGTGGGATGTTGTTTTATCTTCTCTGTATCATTCCCACCTAATAGCTGCTTTACACACACTGTAAGCTGAAGGGACGCAAAATTGATCTGAAGTAACTCTGACTAGAAAGGAGGATTATGGGTATGAGAAGGACCTCAAGCTACAGATCCAATTCTGTAGAAGTGGCCAAAATCAAACACATCAGTTGAAAAAGGAAGAAAACAGACAACACAGATGCATAGTTATGGTAAGTACACAAAATGTATTTATTTTTTCTCAGAAAAAATATGTTAGTGGAAAGTTTTCCCTAGTGGGAGCTTATCTGCCTAGCCTTGATGGATCATTAGCTGATCGCCGGTTCCATGAAGTCCACAGATGGAGTGCACTTCAGTGGCTAAAAAGTACTGAAACCTTTGATACTCTGTCTTTTATTTGAGGTTCTGCTTGAACTCCTGGCAGTTACAGTAAATGGAAAGCACCTGTAAGCTCTGAAAATCTTGATGGTTGGCCATATCATTGGCAATGGCAGGATATAAACTAAATAACTTAAGCTACTGCAGCAATGATCTAATGTTGAACATGCATCCTGCTAATGATAGAGTAATTTCATCCAGTTTAAAAAAGCTTGGGCTCCTCCCTGACAAAGTGTACATCTGACCTACAACCTATACATGAGGCTATATGCATTCTGAAGCAAAAATCCACAGAACTTTCATGCTGCCATTCTGTGGAGGAAGACTGTTTCTCTTACTGGGGACTGTCAGGCATATAGCCTGTGTCATTTTCATTCTTGTGGTCAGATAAGCATCTCCTTTGGGGACCCTTTGTACTTTCATTAGACTTTTGATAGAAAAATGTTGAATTTTACAACAACTAAGAGGGAAATCTGACTGAGTTTAGCACTATAAGGATAGTTGCACCAAGTGTTTCTTTTGTTTGGGTCCCGAACATAACTTTAGGGAGCATTCTATTTGTAAATCTTTTGTCCCTAAAACTATTAGAAGGTTTTGGTTTCTCTAAATTTTTATCATGAAAACAAATGGCTAAAAGGGTGAAAGAGTTGTCAGTTTCTGTTGTTCAGTTAGTGGCAACCATCTCTGTCAAGGGACATGATGAGCCTCCAGACACATTCTCTTCTTCTGTTGAGACCCCTTTGGAGACTCACAAGGTGCAAGGTCTAGGTATGTCTCTTTTAAATTTCTCCAAATCTTTTGGGTTTCTAATACCATGACGGGAATGGACCCCATTCCTAAGTCAAAGTACGATTAAAGTGTCTGAAATTAGTATTGTTTCAATCTTTGATGTCAGCGAAAAGTGCTCTTCGCATCACCCATAGTGAGTCCAGTAATGACTCCTTCTGCAATTCGTACAGGGTTACATGGCTTGGTAATATTTAAATATGATTGTAGATTCTTTTTTATAAGACCCATTTTTCCTACTACTATTGGAACTGTCTGGGTATCTTTCTTCCACATTACTCTCATTTCTGCCTGCAGATCCTGGTATTTTATGACTTTGTGTTTCTCTGTCCGCAAGACACTGTAGTCACTTGGTGTGGCAATTTCAATGATCAATGCTACTTTTGTCTTCTTTTCTTGGACCACTTTATCCGGTTTTCTAGCATCTGTCTTTTGAACTGTTAGTAATGGGTAAACCCATGTGGTATAAACGTCATAATTTTCTGTGATGCTTTGTGGCTCATGTTTCCAGTGTTTTTCAGCCACTTCAGTACCATAATGTTTGCACAATCCCCAGTGCAACAGTCTCGCCACATTATTATGCCTTTCAGTATACAGTCCTTCTGCCATTAGTGTGTTTTAACCAGCAACAAGGTGTGTGACTGTTTCCAATTTGGTTTTACAAAACCTACATTTGTCTGTTTCTCCCACATGTTCAATGGACTTTGCAGACCAGCGTGTACGTAGCCCACTATCTTGGGCTGCCAATATTAACCTTTCATCTCTTGGTTTGAATTTGCCTCTCCTTAACCATTCCTGTGTTCGTTCCTGATCAACATGAGGTTCTTCCAGAAGTTTTCTATACTTGCAACTATATTTATGTTTTTTCCACATTTCTTGCCTTCTCATCTGGTCCTTCACCTTATATTCTTTCTTTTGTGTTTTGGCAAATTCAGTTGCTGCCTGGTTTTTATCTACTTCTGGTTTGATTTCCATTCCTGCTTGACATCGATATGCTTCTGCTAAATTAAGCAGAGAAGTCATCTTAGATTTATTCTCCTCATCTAATCTATCCAACATGTTTTGGGGCCAGTCATTCCAAAACTGTAAATTAGGACAGGAAGAGCAAACTGGTTTATAGATTGGATTTTGTTTCTAGATGTCATTGCTGTTTTCAGGATTACTTTAAGTCTTCTAAAATATTCCTTACTGAGTTTTATTCTCATGTGTTCATGTTTTATTGCTGATCTTTCATCATTTCCCAAGTATTTATACACTCCCTCTTGCTCAAGTTCTTTTATATCATATTCTTGTCCCAAACTGATGTTTTCCTGCTTTAAAGGTTGCTTTTGCACATTTATCAAGACCAAATGACATTCTAATATCAACTGAAAAAGTTTTGACAACCTGCAACTGTGCTTTCAATTCCTCATCTGATGAGCTATACAATTTTAATTCGACAAAGAGAAGATGAGAAGTCTTTAGACTTTGTTGTTTTCTAGGAGCCAAATTGTAGCAATGGCCTAAACTGTTAAGTAAACAGCTTAATGGTTAATGGCAAGGCAAAATAGCAATGGTGACAGAGTCACCTTGGAACATCACTCTTTGAATTTTTATTCCTGGGATAATAATCTGTCCTTTATCATGGCTTAATTGCAAAGTGGTCTGCCATTGTTTCATGGTCACTAGTCAGTTAGTGTAGGGTGTATCTTATACATTTTTAAGCACTCTTTTATCCATGAATGTGGGATACTATCAAATGCTTTTTTGTAATCTAACCATGCCATACTTAGATTATTCCCCTTTTTTCAGTTCTCCACTGTAACTTTAACAACAAATGATCCTTTGTTCTATATGACTTTCTTTTATTGCCCTTTTGTTCTACTGCCATAATTGAGTTTTCTAGGTGTGTCCATTGTGACAGACCAGATGGCCAGCAAGGCCACAAAGTGGGAATCTCAACTAGTAATATCTGACTGGGAGGTATTCCAGATTCCTGTCTGAGAGGACATACCAGGTACTTTATGTAGATGCATCAGGGGACTGCTTCTTCTCTCACAATTTATTTGGATACCTCAGAAAAGAAACAACTGAAGACTAAGTATATTTCCCTTCCTGTTACTCCTCCTAAAGATCAGCAACAGGAATGCTACAATTTTTCCCAAGGTGTTTTAAAGTCTTAATGTCTGTGAAGCCTTATCAGTTTTCAGCTTATCAGAGAGACATCTCTTCTGAATGTGAAGAATGTTCAAATTCTGACATTGTGTCTCTGCATTTTTCTTCTCAGATTCAATCTCTGACAGGACTGGTGTCAGATGAGCACATTCTATTTAGGAAGAATTGTCTTTTGGTGACATTATTTTAAGGAAAACAAGTTTTGAACATTCAAAAAGACTTGTTGAACTTGGATGTCTAACAGCTTTCAGCAATTCTTCCCATGTTAGCTTTGCAAGATACCTTTCTATCAGCATCCCTGGCACCTGCTTCATGGCCACCTGCACCTTAAAAAACACATAGGTTTTACAAAGTGGCAGATTCTCACAAATTTCTGTGTAAGAATCATTCCTCTGACACTGGCTGTGATATCAGTGAAATTTGATAAGGCTTCCATATGCTTGCCATCTACTAATGCATTACCAAATGATAAGGACAGTAGGGCTGTGGATATGTACATAAAAAGGGGCACAACTCCACCATACTTTCTTTCCATGCCTAAATTACCAGACCTATATGACTAGATACTTGTTAGCAGTGTTATGCTAGTTACTTATAAAAGTAATAAGTTACTGTTATTAGTTACCTTTCAGTGACAGTAATATATTACTATTTCGTATTACTTTTCTAAAAAAGTAATATATTACTATTACTAGTTACTAACTAAAGTAATGCATTAGTTTTACATAAGTGTACTTTATCAGTTATAGTATTGAGATTTAATTATACAAGTAAGCATGTACATGCATAAGTGTATTATTAAAGTTGTATACACAATGTTGCAATGATGATGAATAGCATTTAACAGTTGAAAAACTCCAGCAGATTACTCTTTATAGCTGGGTGGCACAGTGGTGCAGTGGTTATTGTTGTCAGCTCACAGCTAGAGGGTCTGTGGTTTGATTCTCGGCTGGGGTACCTTCTGTGCAGAGTCTGCTTGTCTTGTGTATTCAAATAAGATGATGAGGCTTGGGTCTTTGTTTAAGATGTGTTACACGCAAACACATCAGGATGGATGACTGGAACATGAAACTTAAACGAATTAGCTAACTGACTGAGTGCTACACACATACATGCTTTCACTCTGGCTGCTTACACAAAATGGCACTCTGCTTGTATATGCTCAGTACTTATATACATATGCCCATGAACTACAGTGGCTTTAAAGGTATAACAAACACACTATGATCTACATCTTACGTCGTTGATAATTTTGTCATGCAAATGAAAAAAGACAATCAGATACACACAAAAATTATATAAACACTTAAACTAACAATCATGTCCAGGTTGCTGTGTGTCTGGAATTTAAGTCTTCAGATACGACCTGACCTCATTATATAATAATCAGTGCTGGGTTTAGCTACAGGGACAGTTACTGGGGAATGCTCTTCATTAGGAACTTCACAGACACTTTCAGGAACAGGAACAGAAGATGAATTGTTCTCTGGAACCGGAACATTCAATAGCATACTCTGAGAATTAGAGTCTTAATTACAGACAAGATGCTGTAACACTGACTCAGACACAGGCAATAAATGTTTCCGATTCCACCTAAATTCCATTTCTGTGACTCAGTGATGTACAATCTCGGTTCCACACATAGATGCTTCACAAGTCCTACTCGATCAAAACATTTTGCTCTCTGCATCCTCACTATCTCTTCTTGTTTTAATGGTTTGAGAGGTTTGCTGATTTTGTCATAATGGAATTTCTGTGACAAATGCTTTTTCGTGAGTTGACCTTTTACTGCTTTTTTGTTTTTAGCACTTGGAATCAAGAAATTCTTACTGATTGGCAATGTAGTTCTGGTTTGTCTCAACATCAATCTCTGAGCAGGTGAACCAAGTAAATTGTCTTGAGGAATGTTTCTGAGATTAAGTAAACTAAGAAAAATATTGTTTTTGTCTTTTGGATTTCTCCAACAACTGTTTCACATTTTGAACTGCACGTTCAGCCAAGCCATTAGATTGTGGATACTCAAGACTACTAGTCACATGAACAAAGTCCCATATCTCAGCAAATCTTTTCAACTGCTGACTTGTAAACTGTGCACCATTGTCAGAAAGCAGACTACCATTGACAGAAAAATGTCTCTTCAGTATCGTAATGACAGTACTGGAAGTTAGGATAGGAAGTAGGTCAATATCAACCAGTAAGAGTCTACTAATACCAAATAATGTTGACCATTCCATTTGAAAATATCTGTGGCTACTGTTGACCAAGATAGTTCTGGAATCTGGTTCAGCTGAAGTGGTTTGTTTTGTTGGTGCAGTTTAGTACTGTTACAAATTGAACAAGCTGAGATTTCCTTCTCAATATCTTGTGACATAGAAGGCCAAAATATTAGTCCTCCTGTCCTTCTTTTGGTAGAATCAGTTCCTGGGTGACCTTGATGCAAGATTTTAATATACTGTTGTTGCAAGGATTTTGGAATTACCACTTGGACCTTTCATGATGATACACCATTTTCCATCAAAATCTTGTCTCAGTAAGGAAAATACTGCTGAACATCTAGTGGTAAACAAGATCGTTTTGCTGACCATCTGTAACTGAGAATTGGATCAGAAGCTGTGTGATTTCTAAGCTATTGGTCGGCCATAAATATAATCATTGAACTTCGAACATGCAAACACTATTGCCAAAAGCTTTTTTTCAATTTGCGCATACTGCATCTCAGTTTGAGTTAGAGTTCTAGACGCACTGGCTACTGGTCTGCCCTCTTGAAGAATTACTGCACCACGACCATATTTTGAAGCATCACAGGAAAAATTTAAGGTTTGTGAACATCATAATATCTCAAAGTGGGTGGACTGGCAATTTTCTGTTTCAGGACATCAAATGCTGTTTGGTGTTGTTCCAACTAGGGCCAATTTACATTTTTGCATGTCAGCTCTTGTAGCAGTGCTGAAAGCTCACTTAAATCAGGATTGAACTTGCCTAAATAGTTGACCATGCCAGGAAAACATTGTAAAGATGTGGCATTGTTTGGAGCTGGCATCTCAAGAACTGCACCTTGCTTGGACGGATCTGGTTGTAAGTCTGAACTGATAAACAAAAGACCAACATAAATAACTTCTTTTAGCCTAAATTTACATTTCTGAGGATTCAGTTTAAGATTCACGAGCATGATCTAGAAATTTTCTGATGTTTGTATCACGTTCGACTTCACCATTGCCTCAGATAAGAATATCATCTACTATAACAACACATGGATAACCGGAAAGAATTTGCTTCATCACATGTTGGAAGACTTCACTGACAGAATGTATCCCAAATTGCATTCTCAAAAAACCTGTACCTTCCAAATAGTGTACTGAAAGTGGTTAGCAAGGAAGATTTTGTATCAAGTAAAATGCCAAAATGAACTTTTTTGCATCTAAGACAGAAAATAGTGGCATTTGGCATGAGAGCAGCAACTTCTTCAACTGTACATTAGATGATGAGGTTGTTTCAGTGCTTTGTTCAAATCTCTTGGATCAGTTTATATTCATATGTCATCTGAGCTTTTCTTATGAGCTACTACCATGGAAGATACCCATTCAGTTGGTTCTTCTACTGGAAAAATTACTCCTAAATGTGCCTTTCTGTCTAGCTCTGCTTTTACTTTGCCCTGCATTGCTACTGGAACCTTCCATGCTGGTCTGACAACTGGGCTTACCTAGTGGTCTAACTTCATGGAATACACAACTGAGAGTTTGTTTGCCAGGCCCATCTTTGAAAATATGGGCATAGTCAGAAAAAATATTCTGTGTGAAACCTTCATTGTTGCTGATGCTTACATGGTGGATTTCCTTATTAAATGAAATTCAAACTATCTTTGAGGCCTAACAATGACTGCACATGTCTTTTGGCTATGTAAAACTGCAAGTCACAGCTGTTCCCAGCAGAATAGCATGAAAGCATTACTGAGCCTTCAGTTTGAATCTCTTCACCACCATAGGCAACAAGCTTTGCACACTTTGCCAAATCAAGTTTTTCACCAGCTTTACCTTAGCAAACATTTCTGCTGACATAACATTGCGCTTGGAACCAGTTTTAACTCTGAGCTCTATGAGCTCTACAGGTTTCCTGTTAATCAATACAGTACAAAATACTTCGCTCTTTGCCAACAAATCTACTGCATTAACCTTTTCCTCAAGCACAGAGACACCATCAACATAAAAAGTAGGGTCGCAGCTTTCTACATGATCAACTTGCTTCTTGGCATGCTCTCTCTTAATAAAAGAATGTGCCTGTTTAGATCTACAAAGCTTTCTGAAATGTTTCCAGTTTTTACATCTGTGGCATTACTGACCAAAAGCTTAGCACTTTTTTCTCGCAGTTGACTGTGAGGTTTACCATGAGTTTTGCTAAATTACCCCTCCCTTTTGGTGCATGTGCCCTGGGTTTTACTAAAACTGCCCCGAGTTTCATTGTGGGAGCCACACTCTTTGGCTTATATCTCTTAACAACATGCTGCATACTATCAAAATTCGTGCTGGAAGAATCTGCAAGCATGCTCTTCTCGTTCATAAGCATATTTGTATGCTTTGCTGTAAGCTCATATATCTGACAAATCTCTGTGGTTTTGCTTAAAGATAAATCACTGTCTCGAAGCAAAATCTTTCTCACTGCATCATTATTAACACCACATACAAGCCTATCTTTTATCTCTCAGATCACCAAATCTGCACATTTTTGCCTCGTTTCTCAAGTCAGTTATTTATGCTGCAAACGTTTCGCCAGGCTTTTGATCTCTTGTGTAAAATATGTGCCTTTCCATTTTAATATTTGTTTGAGGGTTGCGGACCAGATCTGTGAAATCCCTCTGCCATGCCAAATAAGTGTCAAACACACACACCAGGTACTTGTAATTATATTCAACTGCACAACAGACTCTTTGAAATAACTGTACTCTTTGAATAGACTATACTGTAATACTGCATACACTGCCAACACTTTACACACTTCCGATACTTTGAATACCTTTAGTTAATGTGAAAAAGTAGTACATTGCGAAAAAATATGGTCTTTTTCTCTTTTTTTGAACATTTTATATGATTTAGATATTATTTCAAATGTTTTCGTAATTATTTAAAATACTTTTTTTCAATATGTCGCAATTTTGAACATTTTGTTTATTCAGTAATTGCTATGGAATGCTTCACTTTATATTCATCGAGGGAAAAATCATTTGAATGAGTTTAAGTACCTGGAAATATTTTCTGACCTGTTTATGAGTTGTTTGAGCCACTCTTGTATATTCTTCCATTTCTTACTGTGTGCCTAGAAATTTTGACTTCGGATCCCATTCTGACACTATGTCACTCGTCTTGTGTATTCAAATAAGACGATGAGGCTTGGGTGCTCGTTTAAGATATTTATTACAGACAAACACATCAGGATGGATGACTGGAACATAAAACTTAAACGAACTAGCTAACTGACTGACAGCTACACATATACATGCTTTCACTCCAGCTGCTTACACAAAATGGCACTCTGCTTGCATGTGCTCAGTACTTTTATGCACATGCCCATGAACTACTTTAAAGGTACAACACACACGCTATGATCTACACTCTCTGTGTTCAAGTGGGTTTCCACAGGATGCTCCATTTTTCCCCACATTCCCAAGACATGCTGCAGGTGGATTAGACATTCTAAATTGAATGTCTGTATGCATGTGCCTTCTGAAGAAGATTGGGCACTGGGCTGGCAACTCAACAGTGTAAAACTCCACTTCCACTTGTTCTGCAAACTGATGATCCACTATGGTGATCCCTAATGGGCACAGCCGAAAGGAGTAGACTAGTCTTTATAGCTAGAAAGTCATAGATAATAATTAAACCAAACCAGCCAGCAGCACAAGACCTATAAAAGCTTATCACATTTTGTCTGTTTTCAGCAACTAAAATTTGAAACCTGAAAAGAATTTTAAATAGAACATAACAAAAAATTGTCAAGACAGTAGTTGGTTGATCATAGATCCACCCGAAGAGTCCTGCTTGGTGCAGTGGGTTGGGATGTCGGGTGTTCAACTGATGAGCGATGAGTTTGATTCCGATTGATGGTGGTATGGAGAACCAATGCCATTTATTATACGGCAAGGTAAGGATATGATCTATAGCAGGCTAGAATTGTCCCAGTGTTAGGGGATGTTTTAGTGGATGAGAGTCCCACAGTACCAGGGCAGGGCCAGAGTCTGGTCATCATTAGCTGTCACCTCCTTGCAGTGCTAAAAATGAAGTAAATTTTGCTCCAGACTAATTCTAAAGATCTATTATGAATACTACATGCTATGAGTTATGCCAACATTATGTTGTAATTTTTTTATCCAGATTGCCACTTCAAAGTCTGTGTCACCTCCTCACATCTGATTACTATCCATACTATATAGAGAACTCAGAAGTTTTCCATCACTCTTTAGGGGGCTATATCACCCATGTTGAGAACCACTGGTTTAAGCAACAGTAACTCGCGTTTAAATTACTGGTTATTAGAAAAAGTAATATATTACTATTACTAATTACGATTTTGAACAAGTAGTAGTTATATTACTAGTTACTAAAGTTGTAATAAATTACAGTAATATATATTACATATTGTAATATATTACTCTCATCACTGCTTGTTAGCTATTTTTAGTAGAAGATATCGCAGCATCCACTGCAGGACTACCAGATTCAACAAAAGTTTCTACCTGACAGTGGTCAGACTTCTGAATTTGGGCATAAGCCCCAGAGAACTGGACATTCAGTCAATTCTTTATTTTTTGTTCACAAATACCTATAGTCTGTTGTATAATATATACCATACAAATTCCAAGTAAGTGCAATATTTATTTATATTATCTCTATCAAGTATAATACTAGACAGACAACTTAGGCGATGTGCAAGCTGTAATGTGTCTTTTATTTAAATGGGGCAGTTATTATAATTTAGGGGAAGTTATACTTATTCTCTATTCAAGTGTTGGAATTTTTCTGCTCTTTTGTATGGGTACTGGGAGTAGGATTGTATATGTTAGTTGTATTCATTCTTTTACTTGTATGTGTTGTTTTACTTTGTAATCTCAAGAAGGAGCTGATGCACAAAATTTCATTTAGGCTACATGTGTGTGGTCCTAAGTGACAAAGTTTACTTTGAAAATTGAATATTTGAAAATCTTTCTTTCACTCTCTCTCCCTTATTCCATTTAGCTATGCCTTTCCTACTGTTTTATTGTTGAGTATTCTTTGAAGTTCCATTGTTGGTAATTATTTTCTTTCTTGCCTTTGAAGGTATTTCTAGTTACTATTGTTGGTACTTTTCTATTCTAAAAATAAAAACAATTCTGTTGCTGTAGCTTAATTCCTTTCTATAGCTGTTTGAAATGGCTGATAAACTGACCATTTAAAAAAAATGTATTTCCTATGGGCATAAGATCCCCAGTTCTGATACCCACAGGGAATGTGTATACTGTCTGGGCACTGCTTATTTAGACACTGATTGCTCCATTTGTGCTGGCTTTAATTCCAGGGCTCTCAGCAACAGGAAAGATAAGTTGGTCCTGAAAGGCCTTCCCTCCTCCTCTCTAGTAACTGTGGCACAATGCCCCTAAAAGAGGTCTGAAAAGGGGAAGACTGATTTCACCAACAAGGATAAAGACCTTAAGAAAAGGTCCCCTGACAGTTGTAACACATTGGCTCCATCCTCTGAGCATCTTGACAAGATCTCAAAAAGACAGAACCAACAACTTCAGATCTTACTTCATTGAAGCTGAGTTCACCTCAGATCCAGTCACCTAGGTTTTCACCACAGCTGATCTCTCCTCACCTCCACTCTCCTTTTCTTCAGGAAATCCCTAAGAGACATTCCAGGCTGCCAACGACCAGCTCCACTCTTAGGTCCTCCAGCAGCTTGTCTGAAGCAGAGGTGCATAAGATGATGAGAAAGTTCCTCAGAGCTCAGATCAAGATGGGGGTAATCCCAGCTCTGTCACCCATCAGATCCGTAAGCCTACCCTCCTCTGAGCCAATAATAATATTTCCTTCTCCGATCTGTCCAGTGCTTTTTGAGCCATCAGATCCAAGATTCCTGAGGGTGACCCCATTGGATCTGAAGACAGGTGGTTCTTTGAATCCTATCGTGTTCCTGAGTCACCCAGCTACAATGCTTTCAGAGCAGGAGGGCTCCTGGAGCCGAAAGCATCAGCACCAGCACTGGGGAGTTGGCGTGGACTCTGAAGCTGTTTGATCTGGGTTGCCCCTAGGTGCTTCAGCACTAGACAGCTCGGGACCAACTTCCTCCTTGAAGGGGGGTTCTGGGGGAGTTCCGGGCTCATTGGCACAGAATTCTTTGACTCTGATGTTGCAGGCTTCTGTTTCTTCTAGGTCCCCTGCCTTTGAGGTAGTGGAGAGGGATTTCTGTCCCTGTACTGAAAGGACATCTTTGCTGACATTGGATCTTGCTTCTCTTCCACTGAAGGGTTTGAGTTCTGAGCCTCTCACCTCTATTCCACCGGGTCAGCCTATCCAATCGAGCCTCCAGTCAGTCTGTAGGGACTCCCATGCCACTTCCAATACCTCACCAGACCAGACCATTGATGAGGTCCCTAGGAAGAAGACATGTAAGAGGAGTCACCTGGATTCCCTCAGAAATCTCTAACTGGAGACACTGATTTTGATGAAGGGGAAGGGCCTCCCAGATCTCAACCTGATTGGAGAAATACTGGAAATTTTAAAGCAAAAAGATGGATGGTCTTCTAAACCCCTTTTCCAGTAGGAGTCGATGTTTCTGGAGGCCTTCGGGTCTGGCTCAGCTATGTCTTGGGTGACCCGCTCTAACTGACGAGCCAACAGATCTTGTCTCATGTTGTGCATGGAAGGAAATGGATATTGTGGAGCCAAATCCCAAGCAGCCAGATACATTTTTAGCTCCCCCATGAAGGAAACAGCACACTAGAGTAAAGGGATCCCAGTATATGCTATGGTTGTAGCAGCAGCCACCAAAAAAAAGATCTCACAGAGCACATCTGTCTGTCCTCCTAACAGGGAGTCTAGGGCCTTGGACAGATTTGGAAAGTGCATCTCTGCCTCAGCAACCGTTGCCCTGGGGAAGTTGAGTTATTTGGCACACTTTACAAGGTTGCAAAGAGATTTTAATAAAAGAGCTTTTCAAATCTCTTTCTGGGTCCATGTCTGTGGTGGACCAAAATAAGTTTTTTTTTTTCACAGCTGTCTACCTTTCTCCATATCTAATGTATCCATGTGGTTGATTTTTCATGCTGCAGAGGGCACCTTGTTAGAAGACATGCCTGGATGAGCTTGTGCGATTTTGTTGAGCCCTTCATGTCTTCATTCATCAGTGATCTGGTTGATGGATCTTCTCTGTTTGGTCCAAAAGCGAAGGAAGCACTCTCCAGAAGTGAGCAGGAAGAAAATACTTTGTCTGCCACAGGGATCTATTTCTGTACCCCTCAATGACCATTTTCACAAAATCAATGTGGACGTAGAAAAATATGGTTACATAAATCTCAAGGTCCTTTCAAAGACTCAGGAGGAGATGGTTCTCCCAGAGAAAAAGTTTCAAATTCTAATGGAAGATGCTGCCCTTGCACCATAGGTGGCCTGCAAAAGTCAGGGTTTCAGGGATTCTTTCCCCTAAGAAAACCTAGCAGCACTCCTAAAAAGTTGCCTGGCTGCTTTTCTCTGGAGGCAGTCAGGGGGTGATTGTCTCTGCACCAAGAAGCCTGGGCATCCATCACAACAGATTCCTGGGTGCAGAGGATCACATCAAGAGGCCATTTCATACCATTTGCTCAAATTCCCCACATAAAAATGAGGAATATCCTCAATATTCCACTCAGAGGGATGCCGCAGCTCTGGAAGTAAGAAAGGTCCTGGAAAAAAGTGTCATTCAAGAACTCCCCAGATCAGATAGGTTCTGGAATTTACTCAATATTCTTTTTACCACCAAAAAAACAGGGGATCTGAGACCCATTCTGGATCTCCATAAATTAAATCAATACATAAAATATTCAAAATTCTGGATGGTCATGCTTCAGTCCATTCTACCACTGTTCTGAAAGGACAACTGGATATGCTCAATAGATTTTCAGAATGCATTCTGTCTCATAAAAATGAACAGGCACTCCAGAAGATATCTGCACTTCTGGCTGGGAGATTGTCATTACCAATTCAGAGCATTGCTCTTTGGTCTCACCACAACCCTCAGGGTGTTAACCAAATGCATGGCAGTGGTAGCAGCTCACCTAAGACTGCTAGGATTCTGGTGTGTTTCCAAACCTAGATGACTGCCTTCTGACTGCTGTGACCAGGCATCTACTTATCCAAGCAAGGGACTACTTGGTCCAGTTGTGACACCATCTGGGCAACACAGTCAACTACAACAAATTGCATCTCATTCCTACAGAGAACCTGGAATTCATAGGTGCTCATCTAGACACAATCAATCAGATAACGGCTCTACCTCCAACAAGAGTACAAACCCTCAATCACAGATAAAGTAAATGATCTTGCATTCATCTCCTCCAGCACAACTAGTCTTGCAGACCTTAAGGTTAATGGCAGCAACAATAACTCTAGTCCCATTAGCCAGATATCATATGCAGATTGTATAGTGTACCCTATCAGTTCAGTGGTCTGTTCTTCAACAACCCTTTTGCACTCCAGTCAGGATTGCAGAAATTTGCAAGAAACACTTCCTTTGTTGGAGCTGTTTGAATGAGATTTCTCAGGGCTGCCCTTTTGTTTACCTCTCCCAGTGGCCACAGTGACAATGAACACCTCCCATTTGGGGTGGGAGAACATTCTTTGGGAAGGACAGTCCAAAGTACATGGACCCTCAACAGGCCAATTTGCATATCCATGTCCTGGGGGTGAGAGCTGTCCTTGTAGTGTTGAAATCCTTTCAAGATGCTCTCCCCAACTGGACAATTATGATCCAGTCAGGCAATATGTCTGTGTTCTGGTACATCAACAAACAGGGGGAACTAGGTCCTATCCTCTTCATCGCTAGGCAGTGAGAGTGTGACAGTGGGTGATCTCTTCTGGTCACTTTCTCATTCCAGTGCATATACCGGGCAAATCCAGTGTGCTTGCAGACAAACTAAGCAACTCCATTCTGATGCCTCACAAGTGGTCTCAGAATGTCAAAGTGGTGGAAAGAATTTTTCATTGATAGGCCCAACCATGTTGAGATCCTTTTGCTTCCTCCCTCAGTAACAAGTGCAGCAAGTTCTTTGCCCTGATCCCTCCTCCAGGGGAGTCAGCGAGGAGTGCTTATCCCCCATTACCTCTACTTCCCAAGTTTCTGCAGAAAGACTTACCAGTTAAACAGATCAGTAATCCTCATTTTGGCCTCATCAAATCTGGTTTCCATTTTTGTGGTCTCATCTTCTGTATTCACCTTGGATGCTGGACCCCAGTCCAGACCTTCTGTCTCATCGGACGGTGGTAGCTCATCCAGAAAAAACAGCCTTAAGCTGATTGCACGGTTTCTGCAGTTCCAGTGATGACTAGACAGCCCAGGCTTTCCTCCATAGTCCAACATGTCCTTTTGTCCTCTCAAAAGGCTTCCACTAGGAAAGTTTACAGAAGTAAATGGAAAACCTTCTTGATATGGGCCCTCCAGAGAGATTTGGATGACTTTTCTGCTCCAATTTCCACAGTCTTAGATTTTTTGCATCCCTCTTTAAAGAGGGGGCTAGTTTCTCTACTATCAGCATCCAGCTGGCTTGTATTTCTAATTTTCATTCTGGCAAAAATCATGCTTTGGCTTCTTCTAAGTTGTGAAAAACCTTTCAGGTACCTTTTTACTTAGGCCCCCAGTCAAAGACCCTTCATCTCCCTGACACTTATCTATCTTACTTCAAAGTTTGACTCAAAGTCCATTTGAACTTTCTGTCGAATCAAACCTAACATTTTTGTCCTGGAAGAACCTTTTCCTAGTTGCCATTACATCAGCTAGACAACTATTTGAACTCCAAGCCCTTTCTTCCAAGCCTCCATACCTGACCATTCCTAAATGTAGGGTGTCTTTACATGCTAACCCATCCTATTTACCTAAGTTGGCTTCTGAGTCTAACACTAATCAGGTCATTAACCTTCCAGTTTTCTTCTCAAAGTTTTCCAATAAAGGTGAATGTATACTGTATCTTTTGGGCGTACACAGGCAACTTTTTTATCTTCATCGTACCAAAGATTTCAGAAAATATGACCAATTGTTTGTCTCCTTTTCTCATAACAGATTGGACATGGCAGTTTCCAAAGTGACTTTAGCCAAATGGTTGACTTTTTGCATATCTTTTGCTATAAATAGAGAGGGTTATCTTTGCCTAATGCCCCTAGAGCAAATTCATTGAGTTCTAGGGTGACCTCTACAGCTTTTTGATCAAGAGTTTCAATAGATGACATCTATGCAGTTGCCACTTGTTCCAGTGCTCATACCTTTATTGCTCATTACAAATTGGACTTGATTTCTAGGAACAGGGCTGCCTTTGGCTCGCAGTACCCTGAAATATCATTCTACGGGGACCACCCAGTGTTCATCTAGCTACGGACTCTGTCCCATCAGTTGAGGAATTAATGAAAATGACAGCATCAGATACAAAAGTTTTGTATACTCACCATAATGATGGATCTGTGTTGTCCATTTTTATTCTTCCTCATCTTCCCACCCTCCTAACCCCATTCCTTTTCTTTCTGGAGGACAAAAAAGGGATTTTTCTTGGTAACCCATTGCTCCTTGTTTGATCTCCAGTTTTATCTCTGCTGTTTCTTCTCAATTGATTCTGTATAGAATAAACTTATTGTTTTCTGGAGGCAGCAAACTTGAGCTGAGGTACGTTAGGTTGGTGGGGATTTATGGGTAAGGGAAGAGAACGAGAGTTGGATTTGTGAAGCTAGTGAAAGTGGCCAAATTGGATCCGAGGTCAGATTCCAGACACATCAGTTGAGGAAGAATGAAAATGAACAACACAGATCCATTGTTATGGTGAGTACATAAATTTTGTTTTCATAGTATATTTAATTTGATATAATTGTTTAAACTGTAGTTGTTTTTGGCTCCCTATTGAAATCTCAGCACTCAAATGCAGAGTGTTGATAAGACGAAAAAGTCCAAAAACACTAGAGGAGTGAATTTCAAAAACTGCTCTTCTCCTTAATGTGGTGGGCAAGCCCCCCCCTGCCCCCCATATCTCCCACATGTGGTGGGCAAGCTCCCCACACCCCCTGAACCTATATGTACCAACTCTGACGTTGCCATACCACAGAGAAAAGGGAATATTCCGAGAAATGGCATCATAGATTTAGTATATGTAAGACCAGTCTTTTGGTCATTCACCCTCCATATTTTGGGACTCGCTGTAGCAGGTCCCAAAATTTCAACTGGTTACCATTGTTTCTCATATTAATTTTAAAGACTGTAATATTATTGTTCTTAAAATGTTTTGCAATACCTTGGGGCTTTTCTCCCTGGGCCACTGCTGAAAATGGTCTCCTACCCAGTCAGACTTTCCAATTAATCAAATGTCAATAAATAAATCTGGTCAAAGCTGGACAGGTGCAGGCACATAAACATAAAGGAAATGAATGCTCAGATCTTTGCTTTACAGTCTCTCCACCATCTGTGGTCCTAGGAACTTAGCAAGGTTGTATGGTTAATACGACAGTCATGTGGTATATCACCAAACAAAGGAGAACAAATACCTACAATTTTTGCAGGCTAGGCATGATAGCTTAAGACATTGCCACTCACCGCAATATTTTAGTCCAAGCAACTTAGATCTCATTAGAGATGAATACAGTAGCAGATCATCTGAGCAGACCCAAGGCGTGCTGTCCTGAATGGATACTGAAAAGAAAAGAGAAGTCTTCTTTCAAATGGTCCACAAATGGGGAGCTCCCCAGAGAGATCTTTATGCCTCCACTCTCAGCAGACAGCACAAACTAATGCTCACCATTAGGATCACTGTTGCAGTAGCCTTAGCAATGCAGATTATATTCTGCTAATAATATAACAGCCAGCCAGCTTCCAAAGCTTCAGGGCACCATCCATGTGTCTAAACTCCAACTAAGCGGACTAAGAAGATGAGTTTGGGCATCAAGTCCTTCAGAGCTTTCCTATACCGAAGATTGCTCGTCTTTTGGACTTTTAAGGATTGACAGTTGGCTAACACTTTCTCTTGCCTGACAGATAAGTTCCCTTCAGGAAAAAAACATTCCACATCTACTTTTTATGACAAAAACTGAGTGTTGTTGACACTTACAAGATGGCTGCACACTGATTGACATCTTAATTTCAACTCTCCCACTATGAAAACAGAAACTGAGAAATAATAGCCAGTGGAATTGTCAATTTGGATAAAATTCAGTTACTGTCTAGTAAGTGCACTTCCTGGATACCAGCAAAGAAGAATTTTAGAGGACCTGAAAGAAAAAAACATTCAGATGGAGAGAAAACCCTGGCTGGGAATAATCCTGCAGCTGTTTAGCAAAAGCAGTTCAGGCTAAATCTTTGGTACAACAGATGGCTTCCAGTAATTTATTGGAACAAATAAATCAAATGTAATCAGAGGGGATAAAAATAAGTGAAACACTGAAGGAATATATCAACTCAAAAGCAAAAGGCTGGAAACAATGGAAGACACTTAACTAGCTATTCAAATTAACTTTTAAAACTTCAAAAATCAGACACTGAAATGAAGAAAAGGCTGGCTGAGTATACGGCCTCTCAAGAAGAGCTGTTTCAAAAAATGGTAGAGTTAGAGAACAGTGTGCAGGGAAAAGTGATATTTTCAGCTGTAGCAGAGAAATTAGAAGGAACAGGCTGTATTAATTTTATGAAAGTATAAATAAGCAACTAGACTGGTATTTCACAACAGGATGTGTTAATTATAAGGGCACATTGTTTGCTCTGTACCTGGCCATGAGAAGTAGTTAAGTAACTATTTTTTGATAACACCTCCAGAGCATAAACTTTTAGCACAACAACTTAGGCAAGAAAGAAGAAACAGTTGATCTGATATTGTTAATCCTCGTTGATTCCTTACGCATGGGTATCGGTTCCAACCTCGGAACCAAGCCGGCCATTTTCCAAGCTCGCGTCAGCTACAAACTCTCGAGCTAAACTCTTACCCATAATCCCCCTCTCCCTGTTACCTCAAATTTCGTTTGCCGCGTTGCCATTCGGTTGTGTCAAGCTGTTTCTCTTGAGCTAAGTATAGTTAGTTGTTGTCAGAATAGTCATTTATATAACTTTTTCTGCCCGAAAAGTTTCTATTTGTTGTCTCTTACCCTATCGCATCTAGCGACCATATTTTCTTGAGTTTTCTTCTCTTTTCTCTACACCTTTTACTGCGAGGTATTTCTCCCCTACCATCGTTGGTAATCTTCCTTTTTTCATACCTTCGGGTATTCTTTTGTACTATTGCTGGTACCCTTTCTACTATCCCTTTTTTCTATCATGGCAGATAAGAAAGGTAGTCCGGGTTTTAAAAGGTGTTCTGATTGTGGACACAAATTGCCTACTTCTGATGCACACTCTTTATGCATTTATTGTTTGGGGGTGTCCCATTTATCTGTTGACCCGCCCTGTACTATCTGTGAAAATCTTTCTAACAGAAACTTGTTAGAAAGGAAAAACAAGTTGTTGCTGAAGGGACTGCTTAAATCTCCCTTTTCAGAGGCTATTTCTGGGTCTTAGGCCTCAACCCCTCCTAGAACCCATAAGAAAATTTTGGATGTTCATACTAAGGCCAAGTCTTTGCCTTAATCCCCGGCTGGGGACTCCCGCCAACCAAAACCTAAAAAGGCTAAAGTTTCCGCTCTGGAGCTCACTCAGTCAGCCCCAGTGCTTTTGGTGCCTAGACTTTCAGCACCGAGGCCTTCGGCTCCATTTGTGATCTCGGCTCCGTCTTCTCCTGCAGCCTTCACTATATCGGCACCGAGGGGCTCCTCGGTTCAGACTATTACGACTACGGTATCTGCACCGACCACTCAGTCGGCGCAGACCTTGACCACATTGGCTCCGACATCTTACTCAGAACCGACGCCTCAGTTGGCTCCAATTTTGTCGGTTCCAGCGTCGGTACCGACAACCACTTCGGCACTAATCCTTGTGTCAGTGCAGACCGTGACCTTGGCACTGATGACTTCCTCGGTGCAGACACCCGTAGTCCAGTCTCTCTCGGCACCATTGTTCTCGGTGCGGACTGGTGAGGTGGGCACCAAGTTTGTCTCTTCTGTGAACAGGCCTGTTTCTACCTCAGTCTCCGTGAGGTCCACTAGAAGCCTTTCTGAACACGATGTGTTGTGTCTTGTGGATTAAGTGCTTTTGGCCAGAGGCATCCCACGCCCCAGGACCTATCCTTCCTTGGGAGGTCATCACCCATCCCCAAAGAACCCTTCTTATTCTCCTCCTTCATTGCCTTTAAAGTCCATTGATATCACTCAGTCTTCCACCTCTGCAGTTCCCTTTATGGATCTCACTAAAGAACTGCAGTTGCCTTTGTGGCAGGAAAGATTTGCTACGACCCAGGATGACAGTTGTGACACACGTAATTTGCTGCTCCATAGCCATCCGAGGACTCCGAGTCAGCAGGCTGAGCCAATTAGGGGAGGGGTGACCCCTGTCCTGGACACTCACTCCTCTTCAGGTGGACCAGCCTTTCAGCTGATGGAGAAGGCTTTCGCTTTTGCTGGCAATACTGGGCTGTCTATCCCCCCGCCCTCCTGTGGTACACTGGTTTCACAAGTCGCACCTAGCGGACCCCGGGTGTAAGGGCCTCAGGACATATTCCCACAGGAAACCCCTTTTCCGCTGTCTTCCCCAGCTTCTCCCTCTGAGGAAGTCCACCGGAAAAGTTTGTGTAAGAGGAAGCACATGGACTCCACAGAGGAGTCCCTTACTGAAGACACAGACTTTGATGAGGGGGAAGGATCCCCTCGGTCATGCTCTGAGGTATCCTTCGGTGATATCCTTGAAATCCTTAAACAGAGAGGTGACTGGCAGCCCTCTAATCCGACCTCTGAGAAGTCTGTGTTCCTGCAGGCTTTTTGCGCCCGGCCCCCTACCTCCTGGGTTACTCCACCTGCCGATGAACTTGTCCGGCTCATCTTGCAGCGTGCGTGGAAGGCTCCTGACACCATTGAGGCTATTCCCCAGAGGGCAGATAAGATTTTGTCCCCTCCTGCTACGGATCCCCATTGCTTAAAAGGTCTTCCTGTGGATGCTCTGGTGGTGGCGGCCGCAACAAAAAAGGATCTGGCAGAAAAAGAAAGCCAGACTGTCCATCCGCCTAACAAAGAGTCCCGGGCCCTGGACAGGATAGGGAAGCACACCTTTGCATCAGCGACCTTTACTGTCAGGTCCCTGAATTACATGGCACACTTTACCAGGCTTCAAAGGGATCTGATTTCCGAGCTCTCAAACCTTGGCTGGTGCCGTGTCTGATGAGGTCTTGTGACAAAGTGGCCTCTCAGCTGGCCACCATTGAGTAACTATCTAACTCCTCTATGCGACTGATATCTCACGCATCGGAAGGAGCAGCTAGAGTGGCGGGTTCAGCTGCGGTCTTGAGATGACACGCCTGGATGCGCTTGTGCAATTTCGCAGAACCCTTTAAGGCTTCCTTTCTTAACGCTCCCATTGAGGCCTCTTCTTTGTTTGGACCCAAAGTTAAAAGCACACTGGCCAGATGTGAACAGGATGGTAAGATCCTTTCTGCCGTAGGTGTCTGTTATGCTTCCCCTTAACGTGCTTTCTCCCGAAACCAGAAGAGCGGGAAGATATGGTTCAAGAAATCTCAGGGTCTTTTCCATGACACACACAGGCTGAGTTTTCCCCTAGAGGCAGAGGGGGAAACTCACAGGGAAGATGCTCCTTTCGGGGCAGAGGGGGTCCGCGTAGCCAGGGTTCCAGGGACTCTTTCCCTGGCCAATCCTACCAGCGCTCCTGAAGAGCGGCCCAACTCCTTTCCTCTGGAGGTGGTTGGGGGTCATTTCTCCTTGTACCCTTCTGCCTGGCTAACCATCACCACCGATTCTTGGGTACAAAGGATTATAACCAGAGGTTATCATATCCCCTTCGATATTTGTCCTGTCCCTTCAAAAAACCTTCCCAACATTCCACCCAGTCAAAGGGAAGAAGCAGCACTAGGGATAGAAAAGCTGCTAAGAAAGAGAGTCATCCAGATAGTCCCTCCAGACCAGATAGGATCCTGATTCTACTCAAGACTATTTTTGGCGCCAAAGAAAACCGGGGACTGGAGACCAATTTTGGATCTCAGTGTATTGAATAAGTTTGTGAGAGTACAAAAATTCCGGATGGTCACAATACAGTCTATCCTCCCGCTTTTGGAAAAAGACGATTGGATGTGCTCGATAGATCTTCAAGATGCGTACTACCACATAAAAGTGGACAGGCCATCAAGAAGATTTCTGTGCTTCTGTGCGAAAGCCAGTCACTACCAGTTCAGAGTACTGCCCTTCGGACACTCTACAGCCCCCAGAGTGTTCATAAAGTGCATGGCAGTCGTCACAGCTCACTTGCGACTTCAAGGATTCCAGGTGTTTCCATACCTTGACGACTGGCTCATTTCCGCCCCCACCAGACATCTACTGGAAGAAGCCCTGGCATACTCTCTTCTTGCTGCACAAAGGCTAGACATAACCATAAACTGGCAAAAATCCAACCTCATCCCATCTCAGTCAACAGAATTCATAGAGGTTATCTTGGACACAAAGAACTGCAGAGCTGCCATTTCAGAGCACAGAATTTTAAGGATAAAGCAACAACGGATTCCAATCCTTTCAAGGGAGAAATCCACAGCTCACTCTGCTCTACAGCTGTTAGGTTCCATGGCAGCCTCCGTCACCATTGTCCCCCTGGCCAGGTTTCATATGAGGTTTCTGCAATGGCTACTGCTCACCCAATGGTATCCTTTTCAGCATCCTCTTTCAGCCAAGATTCGAGTAACCCACAGGTGCAAACAGGATTTAAATTGGTGGATGACACACAATCTGTCACAATGGTCTTGTCCCTTCTCCCCCCAGCAACCCAAGGCCACAGTGACCAGGGACGCCTCCCTGATGGGGTGGGGTGGGGGGGCTATGTCAGGGATAGACAGTCCAAGGCACTTGGTCGGAACTGGAGGCCCATCTGCATATAAATGTTCTAGAGCTGAGGACGGTGCTTCTGACGTTGCAAGCATTCCATCCCCTGCTGCCGTCTGGGACGATTGTGATTCAATCAGACAACATGGCGGTGATCTGGTACATCAACAAGCAAGGTGGAATCAAATCTTACCCCCTTTGTCGAGAGGCCATGAGGATATGGCAATGGGCGATGGCTACCAACCATTTTCTTCTAGCAACGCACATTCCCGGGAGTTCCAACGTGATAGCAGACAGACTCAGCAGGTGCATTCTACAACCTCACGAGTGGTCCCTGAATCCCTTGATAGCGGCGGAGATCTTCCACCGCTGGGGCCGTCCTTGCTGCGACCTCTTTGCATCCCCGACCAACTACAAATGCAGCAACTACTTCGCCCTGATTCCCCCTCCGGGACAGTCACCCAGGGACGCTCTAGTCCACAATTGGCCCTCAGGTCTTCTTTATGCATTCCCACCCTTTCCCCTCATTCCCCAGTTCCTGAAGAAAGCCCGTCGGTTGAAGAGCAAGGTGATCCTCATAGCACCATATTGGCCTCGTCAGATTTGGTTTCCCTTCCTTTGGCCTCACCTACTAGATCGACCATGGATTCTCCATCCAACCCCGAAGTTGATCTCACACCCACAGAACCTAATTCATCCCAATTTGAACAACCTGAAGCTCATAGCTTGGCTACTCCAATTCCCCTGATTACCAGGTAGAATAATCTTTCTTTACCGGTACATGACATTCTCATTGCATCTCATAAGTCTTCCACTAGAATTACTTATCTGAGCAAGTGGAAAAGATTTACCTGTTGGCTGAAAGATAAACAAGTAGATCCCTTCTCAGCAACAGTGTCGATAATACTAGACTATCTGGCCGACCTTTTCCAATCGGGTCTATCGGCCTCTACTATTAGAGTTCATTTGGCTGCAATTTATAATTTCCATGAGGGTGTCCAAGATTCCTCTCTTATGTCTCACAAATTGTGCAAGACCTTCATAAAAGGTGTGAATCATCTGAAGCCACCTTTTAGAACCATGGGATCTATCATTAGTTCTACAAGCTCTGACAATGCCACCCTTCGAACCAGCTTCTTCTTACGACCTCAAGTATTTGTCATGGAAAACCTTGTTTTTGGTCGCCATTACTTCTGCCAGACGTATCTCTGAGCTTCAAGCTTTATGCATCAAGAGTCCATACTTGATTTTTCATAGAGATAGAGTGTCTTTGAGAACTAATCCTTTTCTGCCAAAAGTGATCTCTGAAATGTCTATTAATCAAACCATTGAATTGCCAGTTTTCTTTCCCAATCATTCAAACAGAGGAGAGTATTGCCTACATACCCTAGATATCCACAGGCAAATCCGTTTTTACTTAAACAGGACTAGGTCCTTTCGTAAATCTGACCAGTTATTTTTGGCCTATTGTGGACCTAGATTAGGATCTGCTGTTGCTAAGGTCACATTAGCTAGATGGTTGAAGGACTCTGTGACCTTCATTTATACACAACGTAATATCCCATTGCCTACTACCATGAAAGTTCATTCGACAAGGTCGGTGGCAACTTCTGCTGCCTTCCATGCCAGAGCTTCTTTACATGACATCTGTGCAACTGCAACTTGGGCTACGCCTCATACCTTCATCAATCATTACAAATTGAATTTGGCCTCCAGGGGAAGAGCATCTTTTGGTTCTATGCTGCTCAGGAATGTCCTTCCATGAGAGCCTCCCAGGAATAGAGGTAGCTGGGGACTCTGTCCCATTCGTAAGGAATGAACGAGGATTAACAATATCAGATAAAGAAGTTATGTCTTACCATAACGTTCCATCTGTATTGTTGATCCTCGTTCAGTCATTACGGCCCTCCCTCCTCCACCCTCCTGTGGCTTCTAGTGGATCTCACCATCCGGTTCTCTTAGGTTATTTGACCGGAGATAGCCTCTACCTTCTTTTGACTGTAAACTCAATCTGAGGTAACAGGGACAGGGGGGTTATGGGTAAGAGTTTAGCTCGAGAGTTTGCAGCTGACGCGAGCTTGGAAAATGGCCGGCGTAATGACTGAACGAGGATCAACAATACAGATGGAACATTATGGTAAGA